>NC_036241.1:16572666-16589615 GCF_002742605.1 Olea europaea var. sylvestris | reverse complement strand
TTTGAAAAATTACTCAGATCCTCCATTAGATTTTTCTCCAAGCAAAGACCAGAATATTTTCTGCCAACATTGTGAATGTATGCAGAGAAATTTCAAAGTTATCAATGAAACCAATCAGAACCTTTCATTAGAAAGAACTCAACTCCAAAAGAAAGTGGCCCAATTAGAAAAAGAAATTTTGGATTTAAAAGTCCATTATCCAACAGGTACTATGGAGCCCAAGAAGTCCATAGCTAGTCCAGCCCAAACGGTAGCTGGTAAAGACTCATCAAATCCGTTAAAGGTTGTGGACTTACCAAAAGCCCAACAGACTCAGGGGACTGTTGATTCCTCTACTAAATTAGATAATCAGACTCAGCAGACTGATAAATCTGCTACAGAAAAAGGTAAAGAAATTTGGGATCTTTTAGGACAGCCTAGTGGAAAATTTAATTACTTAGTAAGGTATAGTCCGCCAGAACATTTTTCTTCAGAACACTTTTCAAATAATCCAGAACTTTTACAAGCCCAAGAAATTCAGTCCAGTAAGGGAAAAGAAAAAATGGTAGTCCAAGATAGTCAAGAATGTTTATTTTTCCAAGATTCACAAGATCCTAATCCAGATACAGCTTCTTTAGAAAAGATCTTTGAAAAAATTGAAGAACTTCAAAAACAATCTAAAAAATATGAAGGGACTTCTTCTAGAAAAAAGAAAAAGATTAAGAAGAAGAAAAATGATGAAGGACTAAAAGAACAAATAAGAGAAGCAATTAACCAAGCATTCGAGACAATAATAAAAAAGAGCCATGAAGAAGAAAAAGAAATTGCAGAATGTCCAGAACAGAAAGAAAAAGATGAAGCCAGTAACTCCAGACTCTCAGATGAAGAAGAAGATCCACAGGAAGAAGGATACAATAATTCAGACAGTGGAATGTCATTTTCATCAGTGGCACGCCATAATCTTAGCACATGACCAGATCTTTAATAATTCAGAAAAAACAAACTTTGTCAGAAGAAAAAGAAGACCCAAAAATCAAGATTGGAGACTTTTGGGAAAAGATATCATGAATTCTTTGAAAAAAGGAAAGATTCCCCGACAAAGGAAAAATTTTCTCAAAAGTAGAAAAGACTTTTTAGACTTTTAGAAAAAGTTGCTGTAGACTTTTTGAAATTTTTGTAAAAGTAGGAATTTTTCTTTCCACTTGTTAGATCTTGAATTGGCCAGAAGTTTCTCGGTGAAATGAGTGCCTTTTTCAAGGGTAGTATAGACTTTTTGCTCCCAAGAATTTTTCTATTTAAGGAACAAGTTTCATTCGGTTTAGGTAGAAGTTTACAACCTGTGTATTCTCTGCTATCCAAAAAACCTTTTGAAACTTTTCTCAGAAAAATTCTCAATCCAAAAAATCATTGTATAGCTGAATCATCCTTGTGAATATTTAAGGTATTCTTGTATTTCTTTAAGTTTATTTTAGAACTTTAGGGACTTTCCGAAAGGAAAATCTTTAGTTGTAAATCTTTTTAAAGATGAATTTATAAATCCCTGATTTATGTTTTAATCTTTTGTTCATGTTTCTATGTTTATATTTTAAGTAAATATTTATCATGTTCATCATTTCATCCTATGCATATAATAAAAGCATAACTTGATTTCTAGAAGCCATACTGTTTTTAGGTTAATCCTGAGTGACCCAGATGAATGAAAACTTTTGGTCGGAGTGAGCCTTTTGATGTTTTCTAGAGATGTTGGGGAAATGGGAGAAATTAATCTAAGAATTTTATAAGGGAGTGCCACGGGTAACCTTATAAAAAGAAATCAGGTTCAAGTTTATATGTCATAGGTGGTGAAAAAAAAAAAGAAAAAAAAAAGGGATTTATATATGAGTCTTAAGAAAGATTTATAGAAAACTAAGGAGAGTACTGAGTAGGATTAAAGCTATTAAAAAATTAAAATTTTAATAAAAGTTTGAAAATATCAATTTCAGAAAGAGATTTGTGCCAAGATCCTCTCTGCACCTAAGGTTTAAATTGATTTGACGTCTCCATGAGACTAGTTGATGTGACTTATCAACTTTATGTCAATTCAACTCGGGAGAAGCAATTACTCGCCCACTCTACAGACGCGGCTGATTGACGCTTATGAGCAGACGCCTCATACCGTCAGATGTATACACGTGCCCCACATCCAACGGTTCATCCCACCTATACATACTCAAGGGTTGGCAAGAGGCAAAGGTAATGAAACTCTTACTACATAGCACTCCATAGCAAGCATACATATATTTTCTCCTCACCTTGATTATTTTGCACAACCCCTAGGTACTGTTCCGACCATCTGAACCTGACTTGTCCGTCGGAGTGTATACGACAGCCACCACCCCCGCTGGTCCCGGCCATGTGCGTCTGACCGTGCATTGATTGTGCGCAGAAAGAAATACGTGGAGTAACTCTCGATTGGCCACGTAGAATGTCCACTTTTCGAGGTCAACAACATGTTTCACAACTATATAGGAAATGTATGTGAAGAGGGAAACAGCAAGAAGTTGAAAACAAGAGATGAAATCTGCATTGATGATTTAAATTATTTTCAAGAAATTTCATATTATAAAAAATATCTTTATTTTCTAATATAATATTATACATTATTATATCATGTTGTTTCATCAACTTCTCAAGTTAATTTTCTCAAGTTTATTCACCACAATTTAGATATAAAGTGACACATCTATAACTCCATGTGTCAAAATTTAACATTTCAAGAAATGAAATCTGCATCCATGATTTAATTTATTTTCAAAAAATTCCATATTATGAAAAATACCATTATTTTCCAAGATAATATTACACATTACTATATGTTGCTTCATCAGCTTCTCTTAAAAAAATAAATAAATAAAAATTATATATATATATATATATAATGTTTGATCACTCACCATTCATCCAAAAATGAACAAAATATCAATCCTAATTCATTGAAAAACACCATCTTTAATTATTTTTATTGTCCACTTTCTTCTCAAAATTTGGCAAGAGTACTACATACACAAACTACAAATTTCAAGAATCTTGCTTAACATTACAAATAATAATTTTCATCAGTATCAGTAAAATAATTTGACACGTCAAGATATCAGTAAAACTGTTGAAGATAGCAAAAATTTTCAAAAAGAAAATGACAAATATGACACATGGCATGACCTTTTCAAAATCAACTTAACTAATCAAATTGGAAAAAGAAAATCATGGCCAAAGCCCAAATGCCAGTCAAATGAGTTTAAGCAACTGAGCAAAGTGAGCGAGGGCAAAATAAATATCAATCCCAAAAGCGTCTCAAATAGTCTCTACGATCACGATACTCTTTATTTTAGATAGTCAATGCATAAAAATAAGTTCTAAAAAACTCTCTATTTTATCTTTATAAAATAAAGAGTGGGTTTGATTCTCCAAATGTGAAGAGCCAAACCCACTCTCTATTTTTAATTAATAGTGATTGCATTTAATGAGTTGCAAATTTCAATATTCTACAATTTAAATTATTCAAATCACATCTGTAACGCCCCGACCCGTATGGACGGAAACGTCACTCAACCATTGTACCTTAGCCGTAAAGTTAGTTCAATATATTTTTAGTAAAATGTATAAAGATTAAATTTTAGAATTCAATTAAAGAATTTTCTTTTTTTTTTTTATTTAAACAATAATCCAATTCTAAAAGAAAACAATTTCAAAAATGTTTTTAGAATGGGTTCTATGCATGTAACGACTATTGACGTGAAGTTTTGACAAAATCTAAAAAGTAATGTTGTTGTTCCAGTTTTTGTCTCAAATAATAATTGTCAAAATAAATTTGTTTTCATAGCTATCAATCTTGAAACTTCATCAAATTTTAATGTAAGATAGTAAACTCCTTATAATATGACATAGTCAAAAACTAGCTTCCATTGACATCATATGGGGTATTAACTATTTTTCAAAACTCAGCAGCGACCCGATTGAAAGGTAAACCGGTGCAGTTCACTTAAAATGGCATATAAAATTCCACCAACGTCAAAATCACATGATTTCAAATTTATTCAGTAACGAATCCATGAGACTATCAAATCCGATTGGTTTCATCCAAAAATTCCAAGTAATGAGTGAGTTATGAATTTTTGAAAGCAAAGGTAGAAGCTGAAAAACAGAGACAGCACCTAGTACAGTTTACTTTATGTGACATATAACCTTTTATCGATATTGGATTGACATGATTTCGATTTTATTCAGTATCTAACTTATTAGGCTATCCAATCCAATTGGTTTCGTATAAAAATACCAAATAGCGAAAGAGTTATGATTTTTTTAAAGATGAGGCAGAAACTGAAATTTTTGAAGAGATATCAAAATTTTAAGTCCCTAACTTTTTTTTTATACGGTGATTTGTAAATTTATTCCTATGACGCATCTCTACTTTCGAACATAATTTATTCATAACGAGTGTTCGTAAAATAGATCCACACAATATTCATATGAATCAAATTTAAAGAAAGTGTAAACATCTCAAAATCAACTAAAGATGTAAATCACCGGCTTCTCCATAATATGTTGCATCATCTTTTACCATCATCTACGCCCCAAGGAAAATCTATTCAACCTGTAGGAATGGAATTAACCCATGAGTTTGAAACTCAATAGATATCATCTGTGCAATTTGTTATCAAATTAGAAATTTCGAACTATAGATTCATATCGTCGCACGTAGATGGATTTCCGACAAAATCCAATTACTATAGCATTATCATAACACGTAGAGTCGGAGAATGATCATTCAAACTGTTGTAGTGCTGAAGCACCGTACCCGAAAGTACCATTTCATTTAAACATTTATCGAAAAATCAGATTTGAAAACGAATGAACACTTGCACCTCTACCTACCTTGAATTTTTTTGGATAAAAGAACAAAATGTATAAAAAGTCTTCCTTCTTTTCACCTTTATTATTCCTTAAATTGAACTTGATATGAAATATATTTTTTTAAGAGAAAATTAGATGAAATTCGGATTTGAAGAGGAGTGTAATGAAAAAGTGAACTTCCACTTCTATAACCTTTCTTTTTAATGAAAAATTAAGTGGGAGAGTTGTATTATCATTAAATTTATTAAATTTAGTCTTTAACTAAGAATTTGAAGAGTCTCTAAACCATAAAAATAATTCATATAAAAGTTTTATAAAAAACATCTACATGGTGATTCAAACATGGGTTACCTATATGAAATACCAAGTAGATGACCATTGTGATAATCTAGTTATTCATTAAGTCTTTGTATTCAATTTTACTTAAACTTAATCTCTTAAATTGTTGGGCTTTTAATTAACTTATGACTTGAACTTTCGTAATCTTACATGGGTTAAGTTTCCATAGGTCGTTTCTAAAATGGGTTAGGCTCATGGTGCTAGATCATCACAAAATATTAGCATAATTGGTTGACCATTTTATTTTTCTCGACTACTACAACATCGGAATTGGTTGACCATTAAAATATAAAAAAAGTTATGTTAAATATGAGATGAGGAGAAATAAATAAATATTCATTAGAGAAAATAAAATAAAAAGTCAAAATAGAAATTATTATCGAAGTGCATAAAACAATTTACCGCCCATATTTTAAAAGATACACCCTATCATGTATAAGATGCTCTTTATAAATAGAGATTTTCTCGGAAATGTTCTATTTCATTGAAAAACATCATCTTTAAATATTATGTTACCTTTCCAGTAAGGTTTTTATTTTATTATTATTATTATCTTTTTATGCTTCACCTCAATTTTCTCTTGATAAAATTAAAATAAGGAATGTGTCATGTAAGAAAGGGAACACATGGAAATGGCAGGTAGAAAGCAAGAAATATAAGAAAAAAGCAGAGGAAAGATGAGCAATTCAGAAAACAGTCGTGGAGAATTTTCTGATTGCATTCATTATGATATATGTGACTGTACAGCAAGATACATATATATAGTGTTACAAAAGATATTATCTAACTAATTCTGTTAGCCAAGCTGTTTAAATATAATTAAAAAGAAAAAGGCTGAATATAGGCTGCACAAAGAATGTATAACAGAATCGCAATAACCTCCAAAACTTCTAGAATTATTTCTGTTCACGTGCTCTTGCCACTTGTTGATTTTCATTTTCTAATAGCCCCGCGCAAGATGAAGAGTAGATGTCTTCTACTCCAATCTTGAACAAGTGAGCGTAAAAACTTGGAGAACTTAATGATTTGGTTAATAGATCTGCACTTTGCAACCCACTGCTGACATGTGCAGTGACTATAGTCCCATTTTGGATCTCGTCTCGCACAAGATGGCAATCAAGCTCAATGTGCTTGGTTCTCTCGTGAAAGACAAGATTTGATGCTATATGGAGTGTAGCTTTGTTATCACAGAATATAGTTGCTGATTGCGGGTGTTTGATTTGCAAATCATTTATTAGATATCTCATCCAAGTTAACTCACAGCACAAATTTTTCATTTTAAGCTTTTAAAAATAACCCAATTTTGATGTAGTGTAATTTTTTGCCGTATTTCTCAACTCACCAAATCGACGACTTTTGGCCATTTTCCAAATTATATTTTAATTTTACATGTATAAAATATTTATTTTCAACCCCATACATTTGATTCAAAACTAACTTATATATAAAAAAAAATCACCAAAAAGTTTAATCATAAGATAAAATTAACTTTTATTTATAAAAATTACTTATAAAGTAAAAATAATACTATTTATTAAGGAAAGTTTCAATTATAAAATAGGGAAATTTGTAGCAACGGTCTCTAACATTTTCGTTTTTTGTAACCTTTACCCCAACCTTCATTTAGTGTTAAGAAAAATATTTAATCTTTCATAAATATACACTCGAGATCCATCTGAATGGAAACCGTCCAAAACACCGTCAATTGATCGGAAAAATTTCTTGAACTATTTGCTACCGTCACGATTTTATTGGATGTTGATTCATTAATTTTATTGGTCAACTGACATTGTTTTGGATGGTTTATGTTCAGATGGATCTCAAGTGCATAATTATGAAATGTCAGGAACCTCTGTTGGAATAAATGAAGATCATGGTAAAGTCTTCAAAAAAATGAAAAGGTTAGGGCCGCTACTGCAATTTTCCCTATAAAATATAAATGTTACTTATAAGCAAAACTTCACTTATGTGTAAAATATTATAACCGTGAAATACATTTATAAGTAAAATTACTTATAACTGAAAATTTTAATTATAAGTAAATTTTCATTTTGCAGTTGAAAATTAACTTATATGTAAACAATATTACTTCTAAGTAAAATATTACTTATGAGTAAAAATATTCATACAAGAATTATAATTGAAAATTTTACTAAGGAGCATATATATAATTTACTGTTTTAAACTTTCAAAATCGTTGAATATTGCACTGTCAAAATGAGTTGGATTATCATAAAATCACTATTAAAAATCACTCAAAAATGGATCCTCATAAACACCAAAAATCAATATTTTCAGAACCCAAAACTCCAAGTAGCCCAAGTTTCATAGGCATTATTTGAGTAAAATAATATTTTGAATAGTGATTTTTAAAAGTATACGTAGTTAAAAAATAGAATTTTTTAACTTTATGTGCAAAATATTTTATTATATGAATATATGATTAAAAATGAATATGTAAAAAAAAATTCTCAAATAAAGATTGTCAAAGAGGGGCTCGATAATGAGTTTAGTTTGGTTGACAAGTTGAGAGTCACAAAAAATAAAATAAAATAAAATTGTTTAAAACTTCTGTTAACACATTATTTATAGGAGACACGCTTTCTATTTTAAGATCTAGAAAATGCGACATCGTAGCTGAAACGGACTAATTGACGGCAGGTAATTAGACGCTATACCCAGTTTAGGGGTCATTTTTCCCCAATTTGTACCATCACGAAAATTAGGTGTATAAAAATAATACTTTATTGTGCAGTCTCCCCTTAGGGCTTCGATTTTATTCTCTCCGATCAAACCAACGTACAATCAATCAGGTATAAAAACATTTTAAATAATGATTAATCGATGATTCGACGTATTTAGGGTTTCAATTGGAGGTTTATTTTCTGTACAAGATTGTATTCTACGCGGTAATACTGATAAATAAATCTTGTTTAATTTGAGTTTTTTTGCCATGGGGTTTTCTGATTCCTTTTTGTTTTTTCGTTATTAAGATCATGATTATGTTGATGAGTTTGATTAAGCTTATTTTCGACTTGACGTATGGTTGACCGAAGTATTATGATTTTATAAATTACTTTTTGGGTTTTTGAAGTTTATACCAAAATCGTGATTAGTTTTGCTTAAATATATTTGAGGATCTCTTGTTCTCTAGTAGCCACCGCAAACATGCATATAGAATATCTATGTATAATTTAGTCAGTAATCACATTGGATGAGTTGTATTATAGCACAGAATTTTCTCTTCTTTCAGTTTTATAATCAGATCAGCGGTAGCTAAATATATGTTCTTGGTTGGGTTTTGTCTATGATATTCTCTTTATCTTTTACTTTTGTTTTTGACACTCTTGAAAGGAGAATTCTTAGGTGCAAGGCATGATTTTATGATAAAGCATTGTGTAACATTTCTTTGTCTAATAATTCATTATCGGTCGAAGGAATGTTATTATTTTTGTTTGACATGTAGGATTTCCTCATCCCCAACAAAGTAGGAAGACCGTGCATCTCAAATAAATAAAAATGTTGAACAATTAGCTAAGGTCCGAGGTTTTGATTGCCACAGTTAGAAAAAATCACATGAAATTGGGGGAAAAGAAGGCGTAGATGGAGTAGTTATTGGGTCCTCTCCCTTCTACACTGTTCAAACTCTTTGACCCGTAAATTGTAGTGGGTAGTTGTTTTGTGCACGAGAGTTCTCTCCCATAAAAGTTCATCAATTTAACTTCTTTTTTCTTTTCTTTTTTCATTTTTTTTTATGAGTTTGCACATTCTCTATGAAGCCCCAGTATATTTCAAATTCTTCAAATTGTTTCTGTTAGAGCTTTTAAGATTACTTGGCTCTTAGCAATTTTTTTATATTTAGAACAGGAAACTTGTTTAATTATTGATCCAATAGGACTGTTGAAAGAGTATGAACCAGGTCCAGACTTTTTTATCATTCAACTATTACTTTTTATGCCATTATGCAGTCATTGTCGGTGCTTGCCCTCTGCCTGGTTTCACTAGTAGGATTATTTATACAAATAAGCACCAAGATATCGTCACATATTGGTCAATTGAGCATAGAAGATTTTGTCTGGGTGCCTATTTTTCAATTGAACATAGAAGATTGTATCTGGTTGATTATTTTTCTTTATTATGTCCCTCTTCCTAAAACAAGAACATAACAAGCATAAAGAGGAGAATAGAAAACAAATTTATGGAAGTCTTTGCTGGTCCAACTAAAAATGCATTATCTGGCTAGAAAACTTTACACCCTGGCTAAATATTATACCCGTTTCAAACCATATAGTGACACTACTGTTACAATGATATTACGACTTGTACTTTGTTGAACTGAAAGCATGAGAATGCTGCTGATTTATAGTCAGAATGATCAAATTGACTTTTTCCACGACTAAATAGTTTGTGAGCATGCTTGTCAAGCAGTGGGTCATTGAAAACGTTGGAGATACTTTGCCTTTCAGCAATGGAGAAGGCAACAGATTCTAGCCTATTTGTTAATGATGGGTCATTCTTGGAGAGGTTCAAACAGCGTCAACAGGAGGAGGGGAAGGACAAGAAGAGTGATACATCCGTGAAATCTAAATCAGGGTCAAATACATCTGTAACTAACACTCCAAAGACTGTCATTAGTAAAGCGACCTTGGAATTTAAGGCCAATGGTTCTCGGAAAACAAACCAAGCTCCTTCAAGCGGGAAACTTGCATTCAGCTTGAAACAAAAGTCAAAACTTGCTGCACCATCTATTAAGCTTGGTGAAGATGAGGATGAAGATGAAAATGATGATGGAAATCTGTCAGATAGAGTGCCAATGAAACGTCCAAAGTTGGACCAGCAAGATGCGCCTGAGAAGTCATTAAGACAAGTTGTCGTTGGTAAACTTCTTTTATTATTTATTGTTTATCTGTCCATTGCATGTGAAATTTTGCAGGTCATGCTCAAAATCAATCAGTGGCGGGCTTAAGTTAGCACAGACCTGCAAGTATGACTTTGAGCGTGTTTGGGTGAGCTTATAAGTGCTTATAAACACCTTATAAGCTCACCCGAATGCATTCTTCAATTATTATGCCTTTTCCACTTGCAGGTTAGCATGCCGGGGTAAAAATCAGAATTTTGAAACTTGGATGTGTCAATAAGAAAAAGCATTTTTCTTGCACACATTTATTTCTTTTAAGACCTACTTGCTCTCTCTTAGAATCCTATAGAACGTATTTGGCAATTAAGCAAACCCGTCATGATACATTCACTTGTAATATTTTTAGCTCATAAATCGTTAGCTACTAATATATATAATTTTTCATTTATTTTCGTCATGCTGGTCTGTCATGTGAGGGAGCATGATTGATTGCTGTCTGCATTGATTTTCTCAAGCCTTGTTTTGAAGAAGTAATTTTAACTCGTACCTCCATGCCTTTCTGAGTTTCTGTTCATCTGGTTGGCCCAACAAGTGCGTTGGCTACTTTTCCTTACCTTTCTGAATTTGTCCATATTTCCTCCATTGGATCTATAGGGTCTTGAATGACTTTTCCCAGCTCCACATTTTTACGAGTTCCTTTTTCCCTCCACTATGGACGTGAATCTGTTTCTCTTGCGATGGAGGTCTATATATCTCAATCCAAAGCTATGTTTTGTTGCCTGCTCTCTTAGCTAGTTAGTTATACCATTATTGGCTATGTTTTGTAGCAAAATGCTCAATTAAGGGCTAATTGGTCTTTTCTGTTCTGACTTTTGAGAAAATTGTCTAGGCATTTCTTCGCGTAAGCTGGTGGATAAATAGGACAAAACATTCTTGAATTACTTTTGTCTGATGAATGCAGCTTATACTTTAAGTCCCTATCAACATTAGTGGGAAAAGAGGTTCAATGACAGATATGGAAACTGTGGCACGCCTGCTACAAAAGTAATTTGCATTATCTTCTTCAATGCTCTTGGTATTAATCGGTTCTTTAAGTGACATGCAGCACCACCTTCCCCAAGTGATCCTACTGTGAAGAAAGTTGTAGACAAATTAGCAAGTTTTGTGGCCAAGCATGGAAGGCAGTTCGAGCATATCACAAGACAAAAAAACCCTGGAGACACTCCATTCAAGTATGTGATCTTCAGTTCTGTTGTCTTTTATTTGTTTATAAATTGCATACATCCTAGGGGTAATTTGAAAATTATGTGTTTTTACGTTCTTCTTTTCCTTATTAATTTTGGCAGAACTAGTTTTCTTATGCTGTTTTATTTTTTCTTCCACTGTTCTTACATTACTATTCCTAGGTAAATTGTCTTGGGAAGTGGGTTGCTGGGGAGAAGAGTTTATCATATTTTAGAATTATTTATTTATTATGGCCCTTATTTGGTTTTTAGCCAATATCAACCTGATTATGTATTCCTGTGATTTGCTGTTCCTTCTAAGATAAGAAGTTTAGGCTACTTTGGCACTAGATGTTATTTTTTAGCCCAACTTCTAATTGTTTTGACAATTAGATGTTATTTTAGGCGTTTGATAAATTTAAGAAAAAATGATTATAGAAACAATAGGTTTTGAGAAGCAACAAAATGTTAGGGGCGTTTGGTTTGCTATTTTCAAGCCCTTTTTAGTTTTATAAAACACTGAAAATGTGTTTCATCTAATATTTCTGAAAATGCATTTTTGAAAACAAGGATAAACTTAGAACATTAAACTCAAAACACATTATTGATGTTTGAGAGTTTTCAATGAAAATTTTGAAAACACTCAAAATATAGAAAACAAACGTTTAATTAAAAAAATTTTAAAATATAAATATAAATTCTAACAAATAAAATTTTAATATTCTAAAAAAATAATTTTTGAGAAAATTAAATTCGAAAAATAAAATTGATAAAGTTTAAAAAATAAAAAAATGAAACTCTAAAACCTAAAAATTAGAATTATAAAAAATAAAAAAATGAAATAGTTTAAGCTCGTAATGATTATTTACGTAAAAATTCTAAAAAAAATTTAAATGAACACACAAAAATATTTTCAATCCACAATTTTTATTTTGATTTCCTAGAATTTGAACCCAATTTATTATTTATTTTTACTTTAATTTTGTAGTGAGAAAAAAATATTGTAAAATTCACAAACTTTAAAATGTGTATATCACTTGATAATAAATTAACATAAAGTTATTCTATATATACTGAATAACCAAATTTGGTGGAATAAAACAATTTTCCAAAATTTCAAATTAAACGTGTTTTCTAGTTCTCTATTTTGAGGGTCTGTTTTAAAAATGAACTCAACTCAAAATTGGAAACTGAAACACAAACCAAACGCGGCTTTTCAGACTCTGTTTTTAGTTTATCCAATTATCTATAATTAAAATACTAAATTTAGCAATAACTTATTAAATCAATTCCTTTTCTACCTTATGGACTATGCTTTTATTTTGTAATTTTATAAATTTTGAGATTTTAATAGATGTTAATCTTTTGAATTTATATTATTAGTGAATATATTATTTTAGAAGATATTTGATAATATTATTTATTGTTATAAAAGTAAATTTAATGTTACAATTCTACTAATGATGATAATAATAACAAAAAAATTATAATCAATGTCCATTTTAGTAATTGCATGCATGTGCAATGATAACTCACCTTTCTTTACAAAACGCACAAATTTTCTGATTTTGAAATAATTAGCAATTTTGAAATAAAAATCTACGAAGTTATTACTGCACAGCTGCAGTTTATTTGCTTGAAAGCACAACATACCAAACCAAGCCTAGGATGCCCTGGAATTGGAAGCTTCCTTTGATATAAATTCTACCTAGATTAAAATGCTTATTTATATGTCTTGTTGAAATGTAGAAACCTGCAAATGAATATTTTCACATTTTGCCCCCAAAGAGATCCTATTGCCACTCCTCTGCGATCTCACCAATGGATAATTACTTGCAAAATAGATATTAATGAGGACGGGATAGTTATTGAGACTTTTTTGACAGGGTGGAGTTGGAGGTGTCATGGGGCAGGGATGGGTATGTGGCTGGGGAAGTCACTGGGGAAAAGGTAAGGGGTAAGGTCGTTTCTAGGTGAAGTTGGAATACTGATTCCTTGCGCAAAAGTTGGAATGTGATTCTTGGATTAGCCTTTCTGACTTTACTTTTACTTAATGAACTAGAATAGAGAAAAATAAAGCTGAAATGAGATTATTTTCTTACTTAAAGCATCTTTGGGAAGCTTAAATTTTAAATTAAGATGGTCAAACATACTTTTGTTCTTTACATTACGTAGGACCCATAACTTATATCCACTATCTAACAAGCACTTAACTGCTATGCTTGCTATTCTAACTCGCTGAATGGGCCTGATATTATTGATTTCTGGATACCTGAGTAACTTGATAAAAATAGTAAAGAGCAAGTTGAATCCCAAATAACACCCACTGAGATCTCTTCCCATTTGACTTGTCCTTGACATTTTGTTGGATGTAACACATGGAAACCCTTTGAATGCTGGATGCTGTTTGGGATATAGGAATATGTTATGTAATTAATGATAATCACATTAAAAAATGATTACATTTCTGCTTCTCTTGCCTGTTAAATTAATACATACTCATTCTATATTTAGAAGACGATTCACAAACATATTAAATTTGTTATTTTCAACCCTTATGTGCCATGCAACCTTCTTAGCCACAATGGAGTTTTTCTGGCAATATTCTTCTTTTTTATCGCCATTTCTTTACAACTATTAATTATTTTAGTAAGACGCTTCTTATTGGGGTTTTTCTTGTGGCCATTATTCAGTGTAATGATTTTGCTTTTAAATTTGACAATGGCACTTTTCTATAAGATATTTGAGATTATATATATCCTATCTACTTGTCAAGGCTCAATGGTCTGTTGTATTGGATTGATCATACTAAGTTTGAACTGACTTGGTCATGAGTCATAACCCTCTTGTGTAGTGTATATTTTAATTCCCATCCGCCTTTAGAAGTCCAGATGTTGCAAGTGTTGAACATGGACCAATATTTTTCTTGCGCATTCTATTAGCATAGTGATCTGCAAATCATTTGATTTTAGTGGATAATGTTGCTTGTCAAATACAAATTATGATAATGCCTTGTTTCATCTTCCTCTCTCAAGATCCACTCATTTTCTACATGATTTTTTCATTTTCACCATGCATGGCCCTGCAGAATAGACAAGTATTCGTGTATTGTGGTCAACTTTCAAGCTCTAGATTTTAACTGACCACATACTGCAGGTTTCTATTTGATGAAAGCTGCTCAGATTACAAGTATTATGAATATAAGCTCAGTGAAGAGCAAAACGTTCTGTCAGAGACCAGGGATTCCCAAACATCGCAAAGTGGTTAGTGTATTGATTCACGTATTTATGCTGCAAATTATGTATGCCAATTGGGACCTTCAGAATCATATCCAGCTCAGATGTGACTAATAGCTAAAACTTCTCATTTTTCCCACGGATATAGCCATTCTTGTATGTATAAGATGGAAATGTGTCTTTGAAATGTGCTCGTACTCAGACCCTCACTTCGATAAGCCGTGTTCAGAATATTTTAGTTCTTCTGTTGATGAGATTGGAGAGTGATTACTTCTCTGCACTGCTAAATTTGTTGGTTGCACAGGTAACCAATTCTAAAATATTCAAACTGTAGATGGTTCTTTTATTAATTTTTATGATAAACAAGAATCCGTTTGTGCATTCTACCTCTTTTTCCCTGATTGATCGTTTATTTACTGTAGCTTAGTACGTTCTTAACTTTTTTGTCATCATAACTTGGTTAAATCCTTGAAATTTCACATTCTGTGACTACTTACATTTTCTAATGAGTTTTTACTTTTTTATTAACATTGACCATTCGGTACTGAAGTTGGGTCTGTAATCTCAGTTCCCAATTCATCAAGTGGTTCTCAGAGATTACATCATCAGCATTCGAAATATCAAACTCCCTCCTCTGCTTTATATGAACCTACAGAGAACACAAGAGCTTCTACGGCCTCAGTATCAAGTGAAAAATATGGTATTATTTGGACACCTTTTGTTTCTGGATCAATTTTGATCTGTAATTATTATTTTGCATCATTGTTCATTGGAAGTGGACAATTACTTCTCAATCTGCTTGTGACTTAAATGAGACCAGGAATGAATGGAAAGAAAATGTGTTTTAGAATGCTTGATGCATGGAAAATAATGTTCAAATATGTTACAATGTTCCAACAGATTGGGTCATCATTATATAAAATATTGTTTCTTTAAATTAATCTGAAGTTTGTCCTGTATATAATTAATGGTTAGAAATACAACCTGAACTATTAGCTGTGGGTACTTCGTTCAAAAGATAATTGCAACAGCTGTGGTAGCGATCTTTCCTTCTATTTGAAGAGAGGAAGGCGGGTTGGGTGTAGGATAATTCCTTGAAACACCATGTTATCAATACTCAGAATCAGAGTCCATAACATATTACTACATAAAAATCTTACTCTGAAGAGACTACATGTGAGAGGTCAGTATTTGAAATCACATAGTTGCATTATTAGGCACGATTATTTCTTTAAGAATCCAACACACTATTTTCCAAGAAAGTGCAACTTTGATTGTATCTCGTGCAAATGTAATGCATTTGCTTGCATTGTATTTTATGTTTGGGTTATATATTTATATAAAGTTAAACTTGTAGGTGAATCTAGTGCCCCAACTGGTGCAGATCCTATAGCAATGATGGAATACTACATGAAGAAGGCTGCACAAGAAGAGAAACAGAGACCTCCTAAACCCTCTAAGGATGAGATGCCTCCGCCTGCTTCCCTTCAAGGTTTACATCCATTGAACTTACTGAGTGGATGCATCCATGTTTTGGGATGTTCTCCCTTTTAAAAGCGCATGTCTGCATACGGATGAATATTCATGTGCTTGTGCCTGGGCTTGTTTGAAGTTCTAACGTTGAGATATTATATTTTTGATTGTATATGAAGATACATTTTCTCATAAATACTTTATGGTGCTAGCTTCATCGAAGAAAGGGCATCACATGGGTGATTATATTCCTCCTGAAGAGCTTGAGAAATTCTTGTCTACCTGCAATGATGCTGCTGCACGGAAAGCAGCGATAGAGTGTGCAGAAAGAGCTAAAATTCAGGCTGATAATGTTGGTCACAGGCTTCTGTCCAAAATGGGTTGGAAGGAAGGTACACCTTTACTGTTGCTCTTTCCTTTTGCTCACAAGCAGAGATGAGTGGGGAAATGATCCTTTGAATTAGTAAATTATTAATATTATAATATTCTTCTACCTGCTGAAGTTGGTAAATATGTTATCTTTTGACGATCTTTGATTCTTTGATAGGAATCTTGGTTCTTTGTCCTTTATTACTTCCCTAGTTTAGCTTTCATGGTAATTTTTCTTGATTATTAACTTTTTTGTTGAACCACTTGATCTAATTGCTTAAACGGCTTGAGAGGGACCACATGTATATTATTTTAATCTTGTTTTCAACATGTCTGCTCACTTGTAGGCAGGGTTCCATTTTCCCCATCAAATCCTCCAGATGCATACTTGAACTCGAGACCTTTTTGTGTGTTCTGAATCACTCGATTTAAAAGTTTAAGTTGATAGAGAGATGGCCTCGTCTGTATCATTTAAATCTTGTCTTAAACAAATGCCTTACTTTTACAAGTTATCTTGGATTGTCAAAGTAAACTTGCTGGTGTTTGAGTTGATAGTGTGTACATGACATATTTTTATGTTAG
>NC_036241.1:16566234-16568907 GCF_002742605.1 Olea europaea var. sylvestris | reverse complement strand
TTTATAGTTTGCAAACGAAGTCAGATTTTCTTTTTTCCTCAAAGCCTTAGGGTTGACACATATAGATGTCATCATCTAATTCCCCATGTAAAAAAGCAGTTTTAACATCTAATTATTCAAGTTCCCAATTGAATTAAATAACTAGAGCAAGCATTAGTTTATAGTTTTGTATTTGATTACAGAGGAAAATATTTCATTATAATCAACACCCTCCCTTCGAATGAAGTCTTTGACTACAAGCCTTGCCTTATATCTCAAAAGGGTCAATTGGAGAAATGCCTTCCTTTAGTTTGAAAATCCATTTACACTGAACCACTCTCTGAATATTAGATTTCTCTACAAGTTTTCATGTTTTGTTTTCAAGTAAAAACTTCATTTCTTCTTTCATAGCACCTCTCCAATTCTGAAATTTAGAACTATTCATAACTTCTTCATAAGATGAAGATTCAGAATGTTCTAAACTTTCGCGAGAGATAAGGTCAAAACCAATTGGATTATTTGTTTCATACCTAGGGTTAGGTTTAACATGTCTCATTTCCATATCTCTAACCAACTGATAGTCTTACGTACTAGCCTCATTAACGAGGTTATTAGGTGCTTCATTTTTAGTTTCAGCCTAATTGTGGGATGGTATAACTTCGCCTTCATCAGTATTGACAACATTTTCACTAGGTTGTTCACTACCAAGTTCAACTATCTCAGATTGGGTGTGGCTTAGTCTTGCCAGCTTCATCTCACTCTGTGAAGTGTCTTTTCAGATTGATCTTGTTTGTCAATTTTATTTATCAAACATGGCATCTCTGATACATTAAATACTACATTTCTATTATTAATGATCTTAATACCCCAAACACCTAATACCCATAACTTGTACCCTTTCACCCGTTCGAGATATCCAAGTATAACGTATTTAGTTGCTCTGGGATCTAATTTCTCCTTAATTTGGTGTGCATATGCAGCACATCCAAAGACTCTAATGTGTGACAGATTTGGTGGCTTTCCAGTCCACAGTTCTTGTGAAGTTTTAAACTCTACAAAACTGCAAGGGGGCCTATTTATTAAATATGTTGCAGTGCGTAAAGCTTCTATCCAGAACCCTTATGCCAATCTAAAACTTATCAGCATACATTTAACTTTATTCACGAGGGTTCTATTCATTCTTTCATCAACCCTATTTTGTTTGAGTGTATGCTTAATAGTTCCGTGTCAATTATTTCCTTTTTGTTTACAAGAATTATAAATCTCAAAATTACAAAATTTCAGTCTATCATCAGTTTTCAAGGTTTTTAGTTTCGTATCCAGTTGATTTTCAACCATCTTCAGCCACATTTTGAATTCTTGAAAGGTTCTGATTTAGACTTTAAGGGATAGGTCCATACCTTTCTAAAATAGTCATCAATTAGAGAAAGGAAATATTTATTCCCACCAAAGGTTGGGTGACTTTTAGGACCCCATAAATCTAAATGAACATAGTCCAAAGGTCTATTTGTGGTGTGTGACCATGTCCTAAAGCTTACCCTATAAGACTTTCCTATCACAATTCACAAAGGTTTCACAAAATTTAAGGGGTTCTATTCTATCTTTCTCGAGCAACTTTTGGTCACTTAGATATATTATACCTTTATTTCCAATATGACCCATCTTACAATGCCATAAATTAGATTTATTTTCAATTATGGTTAAAGATTTAGAATCTTGAGAATTGATAGCTTCTCCCGTAAAGTAGTAACAGACCATTCTTTTTAGGTCCCTTCATAACTACAAGAAATCCTTTCATAATTTTTGAAATGTTATTTTCAAATTTCAATGTATGTCCCTCATATTCAAGAATTCCCAATAAAATGAGATTTTTTTTCTTCAGATTTGAGACATGTCTCACATTCTTAATTTGCTTGACAATGCCATCATACATCATGATTGCAATGTCACCAATTCGAAAAACACTGTGTGAGTTATTGTCACGCACATATACTTTTTTGGGTTCTTTTTCCTTGTAGTTATGGAACCAAGACTTGTTTGGACACATGTAGAAAGTGCACACTGAGTCTAAGATCCACTCATTATCCACTTCTTAATTTGACACAGTCATTACAAGGAGGCTGTCATCTTAAGAACTCATAGCAGCATTGTTTAGCTCAATATTGTTTAGATCTTTCGTTTTCTTTTTCAATTCAAACCAATCTCTTTTAAAGTGTTCCAATTTTCCACAGTGATAATGCTTTTTGTTGCTTTTGTGTCTTGACTTAGATCTTGTTTTAAATTTAGATTTGAATCTTTTGTTCTGGAAATGGTTCTCTCTTTTTTCAGTTCTTCCTCTCACAAACACGTTGTCCTCTCTTAAATTAGTTTTTGATTCTTTCTTATTCTACAATTCTCTAGATCTTAGAGCATTTGTAAAAACTGTTTGTGTTAAAGCATCTCTTGATTATTTAATTGTATTTGTGACATCCTTATAGGATTCAGGCAGAGAGTAAAGAAGGATCACTGCAAGATCCTCATCGTCAAATTTATTTTTTTCATTATGAGCAAGATTCTTAACAAGTATGCTAAAATCACTTAAATAAGCTTTTAGGTCTTTCCCATCATCCATTTTAAAACTAAACAATTTCTCTAAAAGGTAAATCTTATTTGGCAGAGTCTTCGTAAAAAAAAAAAAAAAAAAAAAAAGGAATT
>NC_036241.1:16544900-16563200 GCF_002742605.1 Olea europaea var. sylvestris | reverse complement strand
CCTAGAATGTGGTTCAAACATGGGCTATATGAGAAAATTTAAGACAACCATAGCCTAAAATGTTGGGTAGCCCTGTCTGTCCAAGACGCCTAATTGGCGTCCCCCTATTGGGACCCGATGCCCCCACCAATAGGGGCGCCAATTAGGCCCCCTATTTGGACAGGGCCTACGTGGCTCTATCCAAACATCTTTCCCCCCAAAATGTTTCTTGAACTTCTTGGAAAGCAATAAAAGATGCCTCCTTGGTTAGGTGAAGAAGATGACATTACTAATAAATTAGTTCCCATGATAGAAACAACTCAAGCCGAATACAATGATGGCTATGCAATCGTGTTCGATAAGAGTTTTAAATAAGCAACATATTTTTTTTTTCATCTCTTACACAATTAAGTCATGTAAATTATAAAATTGTTGAGGTGTATTGATTAGTATGATACTTGATTAGGTAATATATGGTTAGATGGTGTTCACAAAACCTTACGAGTATATATTATTTATAGTCAATTATACGAATTAGGCAATAAAAATTGAAAAGAAACTTAATTCTTGATTTTCATGAATTAAAGATAAACAATATACATGGGTGAAAAAGGAAAAAAATAATTTAAATCTCCCATAGGCAATACAATAAAATTGCCAAATACACGTCGTATACTCATTGGATATATAATACACGAGTTATAAGCACAACCCTTCACAAACATGGTATTCATATCGCACCAAATTTTGGTTTGAAAATTGCTTTTCTTTTATTACCTAAACTCCAGTATTGACATTACTCTAGAATTTCCATCTATTACTGTTTTGGATATGTATCCAAAAATATTACAACCATCTATGAAGGGCGGAAGTGATATAAATAATAAACGAATACATTGTCGACATTTCGTTGATTTCAAATGAATAATGCAAGATGACGGCCCTGTTTGACACTCATTATTTCAAAAATTAAAGAGTTTAGAATAATATTTTTCAAGAATGTATGGTTAAAAAATAGAGAAACTTCATTGATTTGTGCGTAAAATATTTTATCGTGTGAATGTGTGGTGGAGAATAATACTGTAACAGACAATTTAAAATTTTAAAAGTTGTCAAATAGGGACTAAATTTGTACTTATTTTTATTAATGCAGAAGTAAGTCCTATTTTGATGTCACTTGCAAGAAGGGGTCAAAGTCGAAACAACACGTGTCACGTACTAACCAGGGTAGCACATTTCTCTCATGCACTCATGGGTATAACCTCTACTGGTAGAGCTGCCTCTTACCCTTCCAGATTTTACCGAGGAAAATACAGGGAAATAGCCTTTAGAAAAGGGCCACTTTTCCAAAATAACCTTTGGTCAATTTACATACCAAAAATGTCCTTCATTTGGATATTACATAATAAGACACTATAATATATAAATCTTTTACTTTAGTCCTTAAAATTAAATATTGGTTGAAATTTGATAGTTTTTATTTGATTTATTTGATTAATATTTTTAATTTGATTTATTTGATTTTTGTTCACTTTAAGTAGCAACCTCCTTATTGGTATCAGAGCCATAGAGATCATGATAAAATCTATAACAAAAAATAGATTATATGAAGTAAAAATCTTTAGATTTAAATTAACACTTAAGTTTTATATAAGTTTAATAAATAACAGATTCACTATTAGAAAATTAAAGGAATATTTATATTATACGTCTTTAAAATAATAATTGATTTAATAGACAAATATTTACATCCTGATAAAAGTATAGTGATCATGAAATTAAAATAAGAAAAATAGATAATTATTGACGTTTAGAAGAAGAGAGATGTAGTTATATATTTTTAAAACCTATTCATAATAGATTAAAAATAATGATACTAACAATAATTAAAGAACTGCCTAAAGAAATAAATGAACAAATATTAGAAAAATTAATAGTAGAAAAAATAAAAGATATATATACATATGAAAAAATTATTAATATATATAAAGATGAAGAAAATAATTTATACTACAAAGAAAAGTATGAGTGCAAATAATAATACACATTTAAAAGTGAATAAATTACTTATAAAAATGGAAAAAATACAAGAGGAAATACGAAATATAATGTTAATACCAGAAGGAATGAGAATATCAAATAATAGACAATTAATAAAATTAAAATGTGAAAGATTAAGACCTCACAGAGGTAGTTATATATTTTTAAAACCTATTCATAATAGATTAAAAATAATGATACTAACAATAATTAAAGAACTGCCTAAATAAATAAATGAACAAATATTAGAAAAATTAATAGTAGAAAAAATAAAAGATATATATACATATGAAAAAATTATTAATATATATGAAGATGAAGAAAATAATTTATACTACAAAGAAAAATATGAGTGCAAGTAATAATACACATTTAAAAGTGAATAAATTACTTATAAAATGGAAAAATTACAAGAGGAAATACGAAATATAATGTTAATACCAGAAGGAATGAGAATATCAAATAATAGACAATTAATAAAATTAAAATGTGAAAGATTAAGACTTGAGAGTAGATATTTTACTATAGTAAAAGAAGAATTAGTAAATCCAGATACAGCTGAGAGAAGATTTGGAAAAATAATAGATAAAAAAGAAGATAAAAAATGCAAATTAACCTATGAGTTAGAAATAAGAAAAAATTAAGATGTCAATAAGTGAATATATGGAAGAATTAAAATCATTAAATGATGTACAAGATTTAAGAAATGAAGTAAAAGAAATAAGAAATGATATAAATATATTAAAAATTGAAATTAGAGAATTAAAAGAAAATAATAAAAATAAAGATAAGAAAATAGATAAAAAAAAACTTAAAGAAAAAAATGACTCGAATAGAAAAGAAACATATAGAAAAAGAGAATATAGTAATAGAAATAGAAAGTATGGATGATGAATTTAGAAAGAATATATTACCAAAAATATTAGAAGAGAAAAAAGAATCTAGAGAAAAATCATTAGGAAAATTAAAAGTAGAAGAAAAGGAAGATAAAAATAAATGAAGAATTAGATTTACTAATAGAAAATTTTGATCAATTAAACTTAACTGATATAAGTGAATACCAAGTTTTAATGAATACTGGAGGAAGACCTAATCTAGCAGGAACCTCTAAACAGGAATTATATGATACAGATAAAAGTTATGCATCTATATATAATAAATCATATAGACAATTCTACGATAAAGTAAGAGATAGACAACCACCTAAAGGAAATAAATATAAAGATAGGTTTGAATTAAATGATAATTATGATAAACCAATTAATCATGGAGGAACAAAACTAGATTTAGATTGTAAAATAGATACTAAAAAAGCTTTATTAACTTGGACAAATTCAATGATATTATTCTTTTATATAATAAAGATGGCACATGGAAAAATATTGAAAAAAAAAATAGATTTCTTAATAGCATCTTTTGAAGGAGATGTTAAAAATTGGTGGGAAGGAATAAACAATTATACAAAAATATTAATAAAAAGAAATGTACAAACAGAAATAATAAAGTCGGATGGATAAGGTATACAAAAAATTAGTAGAATATATTTCAGATAAATTTTTAAGAGAAAATTGGATAAAAAATTCTGGAGAATCAATAAGAGAAAAAGATAATACTAGAATAAAATTAATAAATTTAACAATATGTAATATGTGTAAAATTAAAGAATATACTTGTAAATTTAAAAATTACTATTATGTTCAATTTTATAGTAATGAAAATCAAGAAATATATCAAGACATGTACTATAGCCCTTGTTTGAGCCTCATTCTTTAGGGAAAATGTATTTTTCATTAATTTTTTGATATCATTTCAACCACACATTCTTCACTAAAATAATATTACACGTAAATCTAAAATTTTTCTTCTTTTTTGACTACACATTTTTCATCAATGCATTATTCAAAAATTTATTTTTCCCCTAAAAATGGGGCTCAAACAAGGGCATAATAAGTTACCAGGTTCATGGGGAATATATTTTAAAATAGAATTTGAAAAATATGTTAGAGATAATATTGGAATGTCTAGAACTTTAGGTTCAAGAATAAAATTTTTATTTGAAAAACTTGCATACATATGTCAACAAAGACAATAAATGAAAAAATCAAGAAAGTTAACTAAAATATGTTGTGAAATTATGGAAACCACTATGCAATGAGGATGTAATCCTGAAAGAAGAATTAATAAAATAAAATTAAAAAATTAAAAATTAAAAAAATTTAAGAATTTTAATAAAAAAATATATAAAACCTAGAAGAAGATATTACAAAAGAAAAAATAATCCATATAATCAACAGAAGAATAAAAAAAAAAATAAAAGTCAATGTAAATGTTGAAATTGTGAAAAAAATAGGTCATATAAACCCTGATTATGATAAAAAGAAAGTTAGAATATTACAAAAAAAATATTTAAAAATAAAAGAGGAATTAAGTCAGATATTGAAGAATACTATAATCAAGAAGTATATATAAGTGAAACAGAGGATGTATTAGGATTTGAATAGAGAAATTGAAGAAATAAAAAGTAATAACATAAATATACAAGAATATGAAAGAATAGAAAGATATGAATTAAAAGTCACTTTTGATGATAACAAGTTTAGAAAATTGCAAAAATTATCTTTAGACTTAAAAATAGGAAAATGAGAAGTTTTTGATAGAATTTGGAAAAGAGAAAGAATAACAATAAATTAATATCACAAAATAGAAAAAATCATAGATATAAGAACAACTTATGGCAACATATATTAAATATTTTAACAAAAAATACAGTTAAATAACTATTAACAAAGATTAGTAAAAAATAAAGTGAAAATTTCAATATGTTTATTTAGCAGGAATACAAATAATGTTTAAATCACCATTTAGAGAAGTGATAGATTCACCCTTAACTACAACTTTATATTATGGAAGAATAATAAATTTAAAAGATAGTCATTTAAGAACAATAGAAGGAGATTTAGCATATCAAAAAATTATGTTTACGTGTTATCCAAAATATTGTGTATCATTAAAAGATAAAAATTTTAATGAAATTTTAGGACTACATTTTAAACTTCATATAGATGATATCATGCAACCAGGTGATCAAATTATGATTATAGACTATAGAGCTTTTTATACATTTACTAATTCTAATTATGGAAATATTTATTCCAATAAATCATATATTAAAGTTCATAAAGAATGTGAAGATATTAGTAAAATAATATAATCAAATAAACAAATAAGCTTAATTCCAAAAGAATATGAATTTAGTATAACAAAAAATAAACCTGAAATAACAGAATTAAATGAAGGAGAATGTTCTAATAATATTATATTTAAGGATGAAAAATTAATTAAAAGAACAAAAAATTTTAAAATACCTAATAAAAACCAGTTAGAAGAAATCAACAAAATAAAAGAAGTAAAACTATATAAGAATGTTGGAAATATGAAAATAAAAGGAGAATACTATAATGGAAGATAAAATATAAATGGACCAAATATATTAATAGATATATGAGCTAGTGAATGTCATATTACTTCAATTAGAAATAAATGTTTAATAACTCATAGAACTGAGCTATATAAGTATGTAAATTTTGATGGACATATACATATTACAGATTTAGAAGTAAATATACCAATAAAAATAGGAGGAATAGATCTTTTAGTACCATGTTACATAGATAAGAGTATAGGTATAAACCCCCATATACTTTTAGGAATGAGTTTTCTAAATGGATTAAAAGATTATAGTATAAAAAGAGAATGATTATATATTGTTCATAATGGACAAACTACATTATGTAAAAAGAATTAGATGAATAATCAGATAAATTTTTCATTAGCTGTGTATATTCAAATTACTATTGTAGAAACAAATATGACAATTTGTGCTTTAATAGACACAAAAAGTGATATAACAATATTTAAAAGTTTTTAAATAAAATCATGGAACAATAATAGTAATATAAAAATAATTGAAGTTACATGAGAAAGTACTCAAATGATTTATAGTGTTGATAAAGTTAATATAATTTTTGGAAGTAAACAAGTTACAATAAATGAAGTATATAAATATGATAAATTAGAATGTGATATATTATTAGGAAATGATTTTATTCAACAATTTCAATATTATAAATAAAATAATTATATGATAATGTTACAAACTCCTTGTGGACACTTAGTAAAAAATCCTAGAGAATTTAAACCTCATAGAGTTCAGCCAGTACATCGTGGTGATAAATGAGAGAAAAAATCAATTATATATAATGAAATAAAAAATAAAAGAATATTGTAAAAAAAAAGTTCTAAAAATAGGAATAGAAATGAATATAGAAAAAATAATTGAACAACTAGAAAATGTTTATGGAAAAAATTCATTATTATTTTGGAAACCACATCACCCAAAAGGTAAAATAGAATTAACAGAAAATGTTATAATAAGAGCCAGATCAATGATGTATGCTATAGAAAATACACAAGAATTTAAAAATCAGATAAAAAAATTGTTAGAACAAAAACTTATTAGACCTAATAATGGGCCTCATAGTAGTCCAGCCTTTATGGTTATGGAAAATTCTGAACAAACGAGAGGAAAAACTAGGATGATCATAAATTATAAAGAATTAAACAAATATATTAAATTTGATGGTTACTTTCTACCAAATAAAGAAGTGTTAATAAATCTTGAAAGAGAAAAACAATATTATTCTAAATTTGATTATAAATTAGGATTTTGGCAAATAAAAATGGAAGAAGATAGCATACAATATACAATATTTAGCACACCTCAAGGAAAATATGAATGGTTAGTTATACCATTTGGTTTAAAAAATGCACTACAAATAAATCAAAAAAAGATGGATAATATATTTAGAAAGTTTAATGAATTTTTAATTGTTTATATATATGATATATTAATATATTCTAATAGTAAAGAAGAACATAGAAATCATTTAATCAAATTTATTAGCGAATATAAAAAAGAAGAAATTGTACTATTTAAAAAGAAATCTATAATAGAAAAACAAGAGATAAACTTTCTTGGATTATCAATAGATAAAAGAGGGATAAAATTACAGACTCATATATCCAAAAAGATAGAAATTTTTTCAGATAAATTAGATACCAAAGAATAAATACAAAATTTTTTAAGATATTTAAATTATACAGAATGATTTATTGAAAATCATTTTAAGAAAAGACATAAAATCTAAGTTTTACTTAGAAAAATAAATACTAAAAGATCGAATGAAGAATATACAGAAATAGTTAAATCATTAAAAGGAGAATACAAAAATTTATCAAGATTAAGATTATCAGATGAAAAGGATAATTTAATTATTAATATTGATACCTCAGATAAATATTGGGCAGCAATATTAAAAACAGATCTAAATGAAATTTGTAGATATTCAAGTGGAACTTTTAATCAAACAGAAATAAATTATACTACTCATGAGAAAGAATTACTAGCAATTATTAGAGGAATAAAGAAGTTCTTATTATTTTTATTATCTAAGAAATTTATTGTAGAGACTGATAATTCTCAAGTTGTAGGATTAGTCAGGAATAAACTACCATCAAAACCCTAATATAGAAGGCTCCATGGATGACAAACTTATTTAACATTTTATAATTTTGATATAGTCCATATTAAAGGAGTTAATAATTTTCTTGCAAATTTTCTCAACAAAAACATAGAATTTGCTGATAGATAAAGTCAAAGTCACAAAATTATACCAATCTATCATACATATACAAAAAAAGACATATTTTCTTAAAAAAGAATTCGAAGATATAAACTCTGGAGCAACCCAGATTTCAAAGATATTCAACTCAAATATAAAAATATTGTTGAATATACTACTGAGCATCATAAATATGTCATAGAACTCAAAAATAAAGTCGATGCTATTGCAGCACAACTAAAAGATATACTGTCTGAGACAGATATACCGAAGAGCTCAGAAATGAGTTTTCCAAACCAATACCAAATAGGGACAGTTGGAAGTAGTAGTGGACCCAAACGTGACAACATACCAACTGATAATAAAAGAGATTCCATTTCTGTATCATCAACCAAAAAATTATGATACATGGAGATAAAAGAGATATCAAAACAATCAGCATCATAGACCAAGACGATAAAATTTCTTTAGATTCAAAAGAAAAAAAATGTCGAAATAGTTAAAATTGCTTATGAAATAAAAATGAGTGATTCATATTTCATCTCTTCGGGAAATAATGTTTATCCTAGAATAACAGTCATGGAAGGAGGAGACCCTTCATTTATAAAAATTATGGCAGACTATGGATTCATGGATTTGAAATATCCAGGAAAAGATTTGATTGAAATTTCGAAATTTGATGACATATTCATAAAAGAAGCATTTAGATTTGCAAAAGGATGGAAAATATATTTGAAATTCTATTTAATATGTCCAGAATATGATGGAATTGTTTACTATCCAATTGAATACATAATCTCAATTGGATATGTTGCAACCAATTTCCAAATAGATGTTACAGAAAATAATAGAAAAGTTCCAACAGTGACAAAATCATGGATCAGACATAGGAGTAGGGCTGGACAAATCTCCCGAACCGAACCCGAACCGAATCAAACCGAATCCGACGGTTCTTGTCAAATTAAATACCCGAACGGGTATCTGAATTGAGAACCGACGGGTACGGTTCGGTTCTCGGTTCTAGACCAAGAACCAAAGAACCGAATCTTTCTAATTTTTTTATATTGAGTAAATCAAATTATTTTAATTTTAATTTTTCTAAACAAATTAACGATTTCTAAATCCAAATTTTTGGTCCAATAATTGTTTCATTTCTAATTTTTTAATTTTTGGCCCAATTACCCATTTTATTGTTTCATTTTTTAGCCAAGCAAGATCAAATCCACTAAATAACCCTAAACACTAACACTAAAGTGCATAACGTTGTCTCGACTCTCACACTCACTCTCGTAGCCTCGCTAATATTCCAAAACCTATACAATCATCGACCGACACTGTGACCTTCGATCGAAGCTTTGACCTTCGCCAACCGAAGCTTTGATCGTTGGGATCATTTGAACAATGTAGTTTACTAGTCTCTAACATTCCAAAATCATTGAATGTATCATTAGTTGTATTTATATAATGTTGTTATAAATGTTAAAAAATTTAATTATAGTACAGAACCGAATGGAATCGAACGGTTCCGTAATTATATTTGGACCCGACGGTTCCATTTACTAGATACCCGATAAGTTCGGTTCGGTTCGGTTCTCTTTAGAACCGAACCGAACCAACCCGCGCCCACCCCTACATAGGAGAGCACTTGGAATTAAAGTCATCTACAACATTGCCAAAAATTTGTTTGATAAAAAATACTCATGCTCATGTTAATATGAAAATTGGATACTGGTATCCAATGGGGGATATGGAAAATCAAAAATTTTAAAAGACTATATTACAAAATTCGATATACATCAATTTCCAGGGTCTCCTACCACTATAAAAGAATCTTGCCAGTTAAGGGAGTGCCTCAACTGCATGTGAAGAAATAAAGAAAGAGGACAATAATATAGCACATTTGACAAAGGTGTATGGAGGACAATAATACAGCAGCATGTGAAGACATTGAAGAAAAAGAGCAATAATAGAAAAAGATGCTCTTTGGATAAAAAGTTGAAGCAGCATGTGAAGATGTAAGTCCAAGGAGAAAAATAATAGAAAGACAAGTGTGCCTTTACTGATGTACTCAATGATGTAATACAATTTTATAGACTTGTATAAATAGAGTTATTGTGATAGATAGAAGACATTTCATCTTATCTTGAAATCTCGAGTTTTAAACAATAGTTACTCTAAAAATCATTCACAGTTTGAAAAATCAGTTTTTTTGAAAATCCCTTTGTATCAAATAGAAGTCATGTATAAATTCTGATAGAAATAAAACTCCAATATTTTGATATGAATATGAGTTTCTAAATCTTTATTCCTATAGATTCTTGAAGTATCTGAGAAAAAGCTTCCTTCTTATTTTAGTAAAAAGAAACTTTTTCTTTAACAGAAGTTTAAAATTTTCTTCTTTAGAAGTTGATACAGTGAGAGCAAGTAGCTGAAATAATAACAATTTCATGAAGGCACGAGGCCGTTGCAGGAAGCAGTTTACAGATTCAGAGTTCGAAGGTCACTCGATTTTAAGAATAAAAGTCCAGATCAAACCTAAGGTAAAACTATTAAACTTTTGCTAAAATTAGAATAAATCTTTTCAAAATCTTAAAGAATTGTAGGGATTAATTGATGATTATTTGTATGAACAAATGTCATGATATACAATTGAAGGATTAAATAATCTATTAGAAAGAATGTTAGAAAAAATAAAGAATATTATTTATCAATTAGAAAATATAAATTTACCATTTGAAGAATATAACATTTTAATTAGAAAATATGAAATATATGTTGCAGATTATTCTTATTTATTAGATCATAGAATGAATTTATATTCAAATATACAAAGTAAAAGATAAAATATTTAAAAGATTATGATATATCTTTCAATACAAAAAGAATCATTTCATTAAAGATAATATAGACCTTTCAATAAAAAAAAAGAATAATGTTAGGCCAAATTGAAAAATCTCACTGTACCGGTCTCTCTCGCAGTTTCACTCTACAACTAAAGAAAGAAGAAAAACAATTTTCAGGAAAAACAAAAGAAATCGAAATCCTAGATTTTGGAAAATGGCAATGGCAGGGCGATTAAGATCGGGTCTTCCATTCCTCCGCCGAGTCCTTGTCTCCGACACTATCTCTGCCGTCACTGCCCAAAGATCCGCCGCACCGAAGCCCCTCCTCCGGCCTCTCATCAACACTGAGGTAATAACAGTATTATAAAAAAAAAAATTGTAAAATTACAAATCAATGAATATCCAGTAGGAAAGATGTATGATTTTTATTTGCAATTTTTAGAACTTCTCGTTTTTACTTGATCTCTTGAGTTATTTAACATTTGGGGAAAATCTGATTAAAGTGTTTAAATGAAGAATCATAGTTAATGAAATATGATTGTTCATAAAACTAAATTTTTAGTTTGCTGTTTGTCCAACGCGTCAAGTTGATCGAGCTGACCTCTAATTTTGTACATGAAAAGAAGGCTGTTTTGACAAAAAAAACTTAAGAGATGCTATTCCTCATCTTGCCTACCAAAACGGGCCGTTTGGAAAGTTTTCTCTTTCATTTTCTCTGACTACTTTCGTCCTTGGCAAATTCCCTTTTGATTTTGATTTGTGTTTTAGCATCATTGTTCACACTATCTCTACAGCCGTGTTCTCTTTCCTTTCCATCAAACCACTAATTCATTTTCAGCGCTAATAAGCATAAAATGAAGGAGTCTGAAGGTTGTCTCAGTGAGCAGGGCAGTTGTCGAGTTAACCGTATGTTCTCCATGAAAGGGAATTAGTAATCTTGTACTAAATAAAATTTTCGATGAATGGGATTATTTTGATGATTTTATTTTTAGTTAAATCCTGTGATACACCAGTATATGTAGGCTAGCATTAACACAATTTTTTTTATATTGTTGTAGTTATCGAGGGACTTTGGCACTGCCTTTGCTTCAACAGAGCAAAAATTTAAGGTAATTATATTCTTTGATTATTAAAACATTAAGGTAATCTTTTGTAGATCCATACATGAATTTAGTAGAACCAAAGATGTTAAAATGGACGTGTAACCATACTAGAATGGATAATTAAGAGCGAGGATATATTCAACAAGTGATGGTGTTAGCAGTTGAGGATAAATCAACAATGATGACTTTTACTGTCAAGATATCTCTTGCATATACCTAAACTATGCCACATTACATAAGCAACATGTTCTCAAAAGAAAGTGATTAGTCCAAAACAAATATGGAGGCCTGATGTGGTTGCAATTAATTTTATAGACCTTTAAGTAGATGTAGTGGTGGGAAAGTCTTGAAAAAGGAATATATTTATGGCCGACTAGAAGTTTATTAGGAATAAGACTTGGCCTGTTATTATTTAAAATTATTTAAAATATTTATGGACTTATTATTTCAAGAAATGAATATATTTTGACATTTAACATGAAAAACATGGAGATTAGTGTGAAGGTACTTCTGCTGCTGTATTACTTTTACCACTGGAATCAACTGTATTTATTTTGCTTATCATATATGAAATAATTGAGTAAATGGATTTCGTAGAAGATATATATTATCTTACTCATTTTTGAGGACATTATTATATTAATTTTTTTGATTCAGTATTATCTATAATGTTGTTCATGTCACTAAAAACGATAACTTCTCCACAGTATATTATGAAATGCATTTGGTCCAATTTGGTTAATGAGCATTTTATGGTATGAGCTTACTGTTTAACTGTCAATATTTTGCTTTTCACTCATGCTTCTTCAGTGGCAATTTTGTTTGATATCTTTATAGCCTTTTTTTTTTCATGAATGCTCAACTGACCTTGAAGTTGTGTGCATCTTGTCTTGGCATCTAATATTTATTCAGAATTCAGAATTTCAATTGCTGAAGCAACAATACAATTTTGAAAATGATTCCTCTCTTCCAGTTGGCATATTTAGTGGCAACTTCTAAATGAACTTTGTTTCCTCATCATACCCGCCAGTTCTTGTTTAGCATTTTGCTTTCTGTTTCTCTCTTGATAATACGTCATTACGTTCTCTCATTCTTAAATTCTGCTATATGATTATTGCACTTGAATCTTCATTGACTTATATGGTTACATGCGGTATCACTGTTTCACTGCCCAAAGGCTTCCTTTTATCATTGGTGAAGACTGAAGAGAGACCTGTGAAAACTAGTAAAATACTCACATTGATGTTTAGTTATTTTTTACATCTTTTAGGAAATGTTGGTAACATACAGGCCCTCAATTCACCTTTTTGCTTTCATATCATACATGTTATAATAAACTTTATTATTCTAATCTTGTCTTTATTTCCGACATAGTAGATGTTAACGTCTTGATATTCTGTAGGTTCCCCTAACAATGTTTGGTGTGTCTGGAAACTATGCTTCGGCTTTGTACATTGCAGCAGTTAAAGCTAATGTGTTGAACAAGGTTGAATCCGAGCTTCTTGGCCTCATCGAGTCCTCAAAGAAAAGTCCTACATTTTCTCAGTTCATGAAGGATTTATCAATAACTGCTGATGTCAGAGTGAAGGCCGTAGATGAAATTAGTACTCAAGCTAAATTTTCTGATATCACGAAGAACTTCTTGGGTACAAGAATAGCTTACTTTTACCTATGAATGTGTATTATCAAATTGGAAAATGAATGATATCATGATTCATCTTTGATTTACAAGATGTCTATTGTCATGGGTTGGTAGTTTTAAGAGCGTGTGCACCTTTCATCGCGAGACAGGATGTCTTTGGTTTTTCGTACTCGTAACAGGTTGAACTTTCAAATAGGTGCAGGTATCTGGAAAACTTGGTAATTTCGTAAGAGTTACATCACACTGCATGCATTTTTCTAAAAACCTCTTATCACTTATCCACTCTCATATATAGAATGCTTTAATACGTTCTTGAGAACTAGAGTCTCAAATTTTAATGTGCAAATTCTTAGGACTCGACTGGTTCCTCCAGACAACATGCCATATCCTATTACTATCTTGCTTAGCAGTGATTTGTAAAGGATGTCAGTGCTTTTGTTTTCATCACATTTTGAATTGAACAGCATTGGCTTTCGTCTTGGTTGTCTCATACACAGATTTTAGGTATTTGAGTTCTTGTTGAAATTAAATGTGAATGGATTTTGGTTTATGTTGTTTCAATTGCCATAAAGTGCGAAAGTAATATTTGCATCCAGCAAGTGTTTTATGCTTATGGTTGTAAACTTCAGGGCCCCGTGGGATTAGTCGAGGTGCGTATAAGAGGGCGTGGACACCCACGGTCATTAAAAAAAAAAAAAATGTTTTTTATGCTTATGGCATTTTGTTTTTCGGAGCATGAAGATATACAGGATTGAAAATCTCATATTTATGTTCTGCCGAAAAATTGGAAGTACTTGAAGCATTTTGTTTAATGGTCACTGGAAATCTAATTGAAAAGAGATTAATCCTATTTTTCTGTTTCCTCTGACCTTTGTGAACATATATTCTTTTCATCTTTCTAGGAAAAAAAATCTAAATACTTGTAACTGAGTTTCTATGGCTGTGCTCGGCGAACAAGATTATATATGCTTCTTTATGATGCTGACAGTTACCCAAAAATTATGTGGTGTTAGTGAATGACAGCTCTGGTTTCATCTAGCAAATTATCATGTGATTAATTATTATTACACTTTGTATCAAGAGAATTTACCCATTTCTTGCATGTTTGCTTGCACGAATGGTTTCATTTTTGGTTGTTGGTATTTTAATACTTAATAAACTGCTGTCTTTGTTGTGTTATTCAACATTGGCATTCATGATCGATCCTCTCTTATTTGTACCAGCTGTTGTTGCTGAATCTGGAAGGCTGTCACATTTAGAGCGTATAGCGCAGAGATTTACTGAGCTGACCATGGCACACAAGGGAGAAGTTAAAGTCATTGTAACATCCGTGATTGTAAGTTCGTCTACTTGGATTGTGAATTCTTTTGAGAAACTGCTGAAATGAATTATTACACGAACTTTAACTTTCTGGGCATAGTTCACTTTCTCTTGTGCTCTCGTCATAATTTATTATTTGATAGAGATGACATAATCTAATCTTGTTATATTAAATGTTATCTAGGATTTTCTTGTATCATCGTGTTGTTTCCTTTAGGTTAACCTGTGCCATTATGAACATTTCTACTTTTGGGCATGGAAAGTGGCTTTACTGTCGTTCTTGCTAATGTATGGGCTTATGTGGTCTTGGTGTAATAAAACAAGGTTTGCTAAGCATCATCTGAAGTGGGTGAAATAGCTGAGGACAATATGCATCTTATCTGTCTATTAATTTGCGTTTCACATTCACTTTACCCTTTGGTGGAAAATGTTCCTACATGAAAACTAAGAGAAATTTATAGACCTTCAAAAATTCTGAAATTGGCAGGAAAAGCATGAACATACTGGGTACCCCCTCTCCTTATTGCTCAGGGAACAATATGTGATACCACATTTGGGGATATAATATTTGTTCAACTTTTGGACAAACTGATATAAACATACAATCACAACTAATGTTCATGTTCATATTAATTGAGTTCAGATAATTTTTAACTGTTTAAGTAATCCATGTCGATCCTTTGTATTTGGTACTAGTCTACTAGATGGAGCACTCGTCCAAATGTCGGATTTCATATCATTCTTTTTACTAAATTGCCCTCTACTTGCATTTTTACCTTTTTTACAATCTGTCACTCGTCTCTGCAGCCTCTACCTCAAGAAGAGGAGAAAGAACTAGAAGAAACATTGCAGGTTATGATTGGTCAGGGGAAGAAGGTTAAGGTTGAAGAGAAGGTACTTTCTATTGTTTAACGGATATAATCCTTTTTCTCCTTGAGATGTGAGTGGAAATATTCTTATTTTTCCTCTGCGCCTGCAGATTGATCCCAGTATTCTTGGTGGGCTTGTGGTGGAATTCGGACAAAAAGTTTTCGACATGTCCATAAAGACTAGGGCACGCCAGATGGAGCGATTCCTGCAGGAACCTGTCAACTTGGACAGCTAAATGGTTACTCGTGGCCCCCTTTTTCTTGTTATTTCTGATCAAATTGTCGTAAATGGACAAAATCAAGCATGTTTATTTGGATAAATAACAAAGGGCTGCTTGGTTTCCCCGGTTTCTTTTTCACAATATTTTTTAGCTGCATTCAAATAAAAGCTACCTGTTTTTCTTTTTCATTTTTGCTTGTCAAACCCGGACGAGGTCAGGCATCATTGCACAGCGATTACATTGGTTGCTCTGTATTATGAAATTGTATGTTTTTCTACATTTTCTAACTCAAGCTTGTGGTTATTTTTCCCAAAGCTTTATTACCTTGTCTTATGTCTCTGTGTTTAATTCTCAATTCCAAACTCTTAAATTTTGCTGACTTGACGTAATAAAAATGCCATTTGGTGGTTCCATCTAAGATTTAATTCCATTTTTTTTTCCTCAGTGATCATTACTGTAATAGTTTGAAACTTGGATGATTATTACCATAAAAAAAAATGACTTCAGTAATCATTGGCATAATCATTCGAAACTTCAGTGGCCTGTGACATCATTAACCCAAATGTAGGAGAGTTTTTGGAGTTTCTCTTTTGTAATGCACCCAATACTGAATAATGCAGCAAAAAAGATATGAAGTAATTGTTTTTCCCAATATTCTTAAGTGCTGTATTGTTCACTTCATGAAACAAGACACAAATGGTTTCTAAGATAAGAGAGAAGAATCGTGAGAAATATGCTAATTTCTACAGTCAAACGCTTAGCGTTTTGAGGTCTCCATCTCTGCAAATCCTGATACATTCAAGCGGTTTAAATGATCGTAGAACTTTGATTTTCGTTATAATTAAAATCAAATATGTATAGAGGTATAACAGATTGACTCTATAAAATTATGTCGATATTTTCACATGTATTTGTAGGAAAGAGACATCTTTCTTGGGTCGATATTGCGACACTTTAACATGAATATCGTAGGAGAGATCGTTTTTGGGTCAATTTTGTTAACTTGAGTGCATCTCAAATTACAATTCGAAGCACTTTTTGACCAAGATTTGGCAGTTCTAGACTAGTGGGTCCATCTAAGCCACGCGTACACATTTGGCCATGAGTACAACAATAATTTTGGAATGTTTTTGTACTTGTTTAGAGACTATCAATTTGTTATATGCAAGAATTCTCTCATCTGGTTTATAGGGTGTTTTACACCGTACGCATTGCACTGGAAGAGATAGACACAGACTATGAATATCTGTGGACAGATAATTTGCTTGAAAATGTGGTTAACTTAAAGACATCCACGAAATTAATGTCATTTTCTCACTTACATGGCAAATATATGTCTGGATCGACAGAGATGTATCTTGCCACGCGACATCTTGTTATTGGGGACAAGTGTAAACAATACATACATATACACAGAGAAAGAGAGAGAGAGAGAGAGAGAGAGAGAGAGAGAGCTTTGTGGGTTGGTAATGGTGATAATTGTTGTTTAAATTATTAGAAAAGGTTGAACCCTAACTTTGAGGGCTCCCACCGCTCCGTCCTTGGAACATCATGAGGGAGGTAAGTCACGGGATGTGCCCTTACAGGTCAAGGAACAAGAACTTGCTCGTACACTGGTGTCCACAAAGAGTCCAATTTCATATCTCAGGAATCGAACCCTCACATTGCGGCTGCCAGTAAGGTTGAGATTACCTCATGCTTGTCCTTTGCACCACTGGGTTATGTCCCATGGGGCATTTTTGTTGTTTAGATTATTAGTTGTACAATACGAGGCACAAGCTATACGAATCCCTTCTCAATAAATTTGGAGTTCATTATATAAATTCTTTTTCTTGTCACAATAAAGGTTTTGATCAAACCATCGTTCTTCTTACTATTTTGAAATTATTGCGTTACTCTTACAAATAAAAGTTGTTTTGAATCTGCGTACTATATGTTGTAACCATCTGTACCAACCTTCCCTTAATTTATCTTTGCTAGTTCATTGAAATTAGAACTTATCCTTTTGAAAAACCGATTGGATAGGGACCTTCAAGTGGGAGGGAGAAAGGGGCAGTTGGCCGTCTTGCGTTTGACTCAATCTTGTCCCTTTTTGATTCACTTTTCTTCACTCACAAGCTAATCATATGTGTACGAGAAATGAACATATTTTGCTTCCACTTCACATAATCCCTATAACCCTTTCTTTTTCTCATCATGTTCATCTATATATGTTTGAACAAGAAATTAAAGTTAAAGTACTCCGTTAGAATTCTGTGCAAAACCCCAGAAATAATGAGGAAGCCTGAAGACAAAGGGAATTACAAGAACAAGGGCAAAGTTAGGAAGGGTTTATGGTCACCGGAAGAAGATGAGAAGCTGAAGAATTACATGTTAAGAAATGGACAAGGGTGTTGGAGTGACATAGCTAGAAATGCAGGCTTACAGAGATGTGGTAAAAGTTGTCGTCTTCGCTGGATTAATTATTTGAGACCTGACCTTAAGCGCAGCGCAATTTCCCCACAAGAAGAAGAACTAATCCTTCATTTGCATTCCATTCTTGGCAATAGGTACTCTCTCTCTCTCTCTCTCTCTCTCTCTCTCTCTCTCTCTCTCTCTCTCT
>NC_036241.1:16524698-16543682 GCF_002742605.1 Olea europaea var. sylvestris | reverse complement strand
TTATAGATAAGAAGTATGTTTAATCAACTTCAAATATTATTTCAAGTTAGTCAAGTATGCTCTTGATTGTGTTTTCGTAAGGAAATTATTTTAACAAATAAAAGAATTGATAGGTCAACCAACCACCCTCATATTTTCTTGGCCGAGTTGGCTCCTAAGCAGCCGAATAGACTATCTGAAGGTCACTCAACTCACTTTACATCTCTATGGGTGAAGAAGCAATGAGTGGCGGATATTTGGCACTAGAACCATAATGCTAATGGATTTTGATTCGATATTGAAATAATTAGTTTTATAATGCTAATTTATAAAAAAGAATTGATAGGTCAACCACCAGCCCTTGTATTTTCTTAGCCAAGTTGGTTCATAAGGAGTCGAATGGACTATCTAAAGATGACTCGACTCACTTTACATGTCTATGGGTAAAGTAGCAATGAGAGTAGCAGTTATTTGGCATTAAAATGCAAGATAATGCTAATGGATTTTTGCGTAATAATTAGTTTTATAATGCTAATTTATATATATATATTTTAAATGAAATTTAAGTTCGTCGTTAAATTTAACAAGAAGTTCTAGTCCTTGTGAGCAGAAACGTATTAGTTATGATAAGAATTTGGACGAATTCTATTGTCAAACTCAAATTCAATCTATGGATTACAGATCCACTCAATTATATGAAGAAATAATACAATTCAAGTCCCATGATAACATAGGAACCGGATCTTCCAAAAAATTTTCTTGTGAATATTTAAAATTGTGAATTTATTTTATTTTATTTTATTTTTTTATTGCTTTTCACATGGACGAATTGTGGCTTTAAAAGAAACTTAACATGGACGGGAAACCTTCATGTATGATCTCCATATGTGCACTATCATAGTATAACTTTAAATTATTGAAAATAATTTATTGCTTTTATTAATAATAATTTTTAATTGGATCGAACAAATAACTTTTTAAATTAAATTGATCAAAGTCATAATTGCATAAGAGAATATTAGGATTTAGGGATGTCAAAATTGGTAGGTTGACCGGGTCAAATAAGCCGAAGACACCTGTCCACTATGATAGACTAACTTGAGAATCGACCCAGATGGAAATAGGCATGTTTTGATCCAGATTTTTAACTGACTATATCGTCTTGGATCTTAGTTGCCGTCCATTTTGACACCACTAGAGAGCATAAATCGTAACAATATTAAAGAATTGGGCTTAATTGAGTTAAGCTACACAATATGAGCCCAACTTAAAATTACATGTTGAAGCCCAAGATGCTTATTGGTTCACTAATAGGATTTTAGTTAGATTTTCCCAATGAGAATTAAAGAAGTTAAATAGGGCAAAACATTCGCATTATTAATTGGAATATGAAGGCATACACAAGTAATCTTTAATAATACCTCGGAACAAAGTGCATGGTTTTCCTTTATTTTTAATATCAGTCAAGACTCAAGCCTCTTATTTTTATTTTTGATGACGGGGAAACTTGCAGTCGCTACTTTTCGGGTGCGCATTGGATAAACCTCTTATTATATGATGCAAAGTATGAGCAAAGAGAAGGGGAAAAAAAGAAGTAGAAATTTGCATTGAAAAAATAGTTTATTCATTTTTAGGTTTTTTTCCTTGTAGGTTTTTATGGCTTATTTGGTAAAGTAACTATATAATTCTGGACATATTAATAAGAAAAAAGTTTAAAAACCTCATATACTATATTGTTTGTATTGTGTATTAAATATATTTAATAAATATGTTTAGTACACTAGAATGGCTAAATATTTGTAGGATTATGGATGACAAGCATGTGATATGAATTCGTTAAGTATTAGAGTGCAGGTCCTAGATACATAAACTTCCTATGTAAAAACGATTTTGGTTTGTGAACAGAAAGTAAAAATCGTAGAACAATAAGAACACAAGATTTTTTGGCCGTAGCCCCGAGGTTCGGCGACCGTTGCTAATGCCTAATCCCTGTTGAGGATCCCTAAGGATTTAGCTCGAATTCACTAAGAAAGTCCTTAGAATGGGCAAGAATGTTGCAGATCTGAACCACAAAGGTTCGACACAAAGAACCTCTCAAACTCTGATCTCTCTCTTTACAAAACACTCACAAAGAATACACTACACTCAGTACACCATAATCTCACAAAGAAATTACACAGATCATCTAGAAGATGAAATTTACAGAGAGAATTTCAGAGAAAGACACGAAGAAGACGAGAGGAATACAAAATAATACGATCCGTCCTAACCCTAGAATGAAAAGTCTATTTAAATGGAATACAATTAATCACCTGATCCAACGGTCCAGATTACATCAAGTGTCAGCCATCCATTTAAAACGCACCAATGCTCAAAAATAAAACACGCTTTCAACCATTTCAAGATCTTCATTTAATTGGATCAAAGGACCCGATTTACTTGGGCTGGCAAAACTGGACCATAAGTAATAAGTGGACTAAAAATGTAGCAACTCATTTACAATCTCCACCTTTGCTTCATTTTTAAGACTCTCAATAGTGGACTCAAACTTCACCTCAGTTCATGTGCTCGGTTAAACCTGTCAAAACAGAAGAAAACTAGTTAGTTTCAAGATTCAATAACTTCAAAGAATCTTGAAATTTATTCAATGGTATTACCTTTGTGCCTGGATCTGCCGAATTCACTTTAGTGGATATTTTTACCAGTTTTATGTCACCCTTTTCAATTATATCCCTTATGAAGTAAAACTTAACATCTATGTGTTTGGTTCTATCATGAAATATGAGGTTTCTACTTAAAAAAATAGCACTTTGATTATCTGAACAAAGTTTCACCTTATTTTCTATAAACCCCAATTCATTCAATAGACCATTTACCCACAAACCTTCTTTTACAGCTTCTGTGGCTACAATGTACTCAACTTCAGTGAATGATAAGGCAACTAATTTTTGAAGCTGAGACTTCCAGCTAATGCAGGTGCTATTTATCACATAAAAATATACAATGGTAGATTTTCTATTGTCTAAATTTCCAGCAAAATCAGAATCAACATACCCTTTTAGTTTAAGACCATTTTTATTAGATTTAAAAATAAGTCCTAAATTCTGAATACCTTTTAGATATCTGATTAAGTGTTTCATAGCTTCCTAGTGAGTTTCAGCTGGGTTGCTCATAAACCCACTTATAACACTAACAGCAAAGGCAATATCAGGTCTAAAGCATACTATAACATACATGACAAATCCTACTGCATTTGCATCATTTGCCATTCTATTATATTCATCTTCAGTTTTGGGTGAATGTTCAACAGACTACTTCACACAAGCAGATAAAGGAAGGCTAATAGATTTGTATTTATGTAGTGAAAACCTCTTAACTACCTTTTGAATATAGGATTCTTGTGTTAGAAATAATTTTTCATCTGTTCTATTTCTTTTTTAGTTCCATTCCTAATATTCTTCTAGCAGGTCCTAGATCCTTCATTTCGAATTCAAATTTAAGTTTTTCTTTTAAGGAATCAATTGTAACTTTATCATGACCAGCTAGAAGCATATCGTCTACATATAGAAGCAAATAGAAAAATTCAGAATTTCCCACACACTTGAAATAAAAACATGAATTATATTCAGATCTAGTAAATCCAATGCTTTGTATAAAAGAGTCAAATATCCTATACCATTGCCTAGGAGCCTGTTTCAGGCCATAAAGGGATTTCTTCATTAAACACACTAAGTTTCTATTTTATTTTCAAATCCCTTAGGTTGAGACATATATATTGTTTCATCTAATGTTCCATAGAGAAAAGCGATTTTCACATCCAATTGTTCTAATACTAAGTCAAAAGCAAATAGAATCCTAATTGATGTGTATTTAACAACTAGTGAAAATATGTGATTATAGTCAATTCCTTCACTTTGTGTGAAACTTTAGCTACTAATCTTGCCTTATATCTATTATTGGCTCCTTTCAAATCACCTTCTTTTATTTTATACACCCATTTACAGTCTACTAGTTTGCAGTCAGTAGGCTTTTCCACCAAATTCCAAGTATGATTCTTATTAGAGAATCCATTTCTTCTTACATTGCAGCAAGTCATCTTGCTGAATCTTTGCAAGAAACAGCCTCTTCAAAAGAGGCTGGTTCAGAACTTAGGGTTACAGACTCAATATGTTCAGATATATAGTCTGCATGTAAGAATCTAGAAGGGGTTCTAATTACTCTTCTTTCCCTATCTCTAGCAAGTTGATAATCTTGTAGACCAGTAGTAGGATTAACAGCTTAGTTGTCATTTAAGTTTTCATCAGTTATAACTTGGGTTTGTTCTAGAAGTTGCTCCACCTCAATTTGAGTTTGATTTTGGTCATTTTGTATATCAATTTTAATACTAGTAGATACAAAGTCTTTATCAGTCAGTTCTTCTCTATTATTGTCACTAAGACAAGGGAAAATCTCTTCATGAAAAATAAATGATCTACTTATTATGACTTTGTAACCTCTGATTTCTTTCAACCACAATCTGTAACCTTTAATTCCTTCCCCATACCCTAGAAACACACACTTAATGGACTTGGGATCTAATTTAGAGCCAATTTGGTGTGAATAGGTTGCACAACCAAAAGTTTTTAGATAAAAATAATTTGGCATGGATCCAGTCCAAAGTTTTTCAGGTATTTGATAGTCTACAGAACTTGAAGGACTTCTATTTATAAGGCAACAGGCTGTCTTAACAACTTTCATCAGAATATTTTGGGTAGACCAGAACTTATTAGTATGCATCTAGTTCTTTCAAGGCGTGTCCTATTCATCCTCTCAGCAATTCCATTTTGCTGAGGAGTATAGACAACAGTTCTGTGTCTTTGTATCCCATTATTGCTACAGAATTGGTCAAATTCAACATTGCAGAATTCTAGACCATTGTCTGTTCTTAATGTTTTTATCTTTCTATCAGTTTGATTTTCTATCATGATTTTCCAATTTCTAAAGGATATGAAAGTATCTGATTTATTTCTTAATAAGAGGATCCAGACCTTTCTAGAAAAATCATCTATTATAAGGAGATAATATCTGTAGCCTGAGGCAATACACACAGTGTAGGCCCCCACAGGTCACTATGTATGTAATCAAGAATATTCTGGGATTTATGTATGTCTGTATTAAATGGCAGTCTATTCTGTTTCCCTAAGATACAATGTTCACAAAAGTTTAACTTGTGAACTTTGTCTTTTCCAAAGACACATTCTTTTGAAAGAAGTTTTAGTCCCTTCTCTCCAAGATGTCCAAGTCTCCTATGCCACAGTTCTGAATTATCAGACTGAGTCACTAAGTTCACATTATTATTAGGAGACACACACTTAGCACTTATCAAATAGATTCCATTTGTCTTAGGTGCATTAATGATAAGGTTCTGATTTTTCTTGATATTTGTAAAACCCTTATTAATTTCAATCTGATAATCTTCATCATCTAGAACACCTAAAGAAATAAGGTTACTTTTCAAGGCAGGGACATATCTAGTATCCTTTAAAAGTAATGTTTGATTACTTTCAAGTTTTAGTATAATGTTTCCAATCCCTTTCACTCCATAGGACTCATTATTTCCTAGTTTTACAAAACCTTCATTTAGATTTGAAAAATCAGAAAACCAGCTAAGATTTGGACATATATTAAAAGAACAACCTGAATCAAGAACTCAATCTTGACTTGTTCTTTCATAAGAAGAGACATAGGCAACACCAATGTTTGCCCCTGCTTCTTTATGAGAAGTAGTATTAGCAAAAGGGCCATCACCCTAATTAGATCCATTTCTTTGATCTTTAGCCTTTTTAAAACAATCTTTGATAAGATGTCCAGGTTTGCCACAATAATAGTACTTCCTATTCTTATCATATCCTTTAATGTTTTTCTTATCTTTTGCCCTATTATTTCCCCATTTCTTCTCCTGAAAATTCTTGCTGCGATTAGCCTGACTAAAATTACTAACCCCTTTGGACTTAGTCTTAGGAGTAGGTAGAGAAGTTTCAGCACTAAGTGCTTCTTTATGTTCTGATGTTAACTCAAGTTCCCTATTCTTTAGGGAATTATGAATTATATCAACAGTTAGATCATCCCTACCATATTTTAAGGCATTCATTATATCCTTATATCTATCACCCAGTGCATTAAGTAAACAAACTACCTTTTGATCACTTGAGCTTTTCTCACCACAGTTTATAAAGTCTTGTGTGATCTTATTGAACCTATCCATGTTTTCTTCTAAGTCAACACTAGGGTCAAACTTATGGCTGAAGAATTGTTTCCATAGAAAACACTTATTTGGTAGGGTTTTAGTCAGATATTGTTTCTCTAAGGCTTCCCACAGTTTAGCTACAGTATCAGTGTCACCTAACTTCCTAATCACAGAATCAGATAAGTGCAAAAATAAGGTACTCCATGCCAATTTATCTTGTTCAGTTCTCCAAGCTTCACTTAAGGTTTCAGGCCAAGACTCATCAATAGATTTCACACATTTTAATTGCATTAAAAGTGATTTTATTTTCTGACGCCAGAAACTAAAGTCTCCTTTGCCATCCCATATAGGAACATCAACTTTGGTGGCCATAATGTGCAGTAGTGTAACAATTATTCTCAAAAATTTTAGAGTCAAGATAAAAAGTATCACACAGATCAATTTATTTTATACAGGGACTCAAGATTTGAAAGAAAACAACAGTATACAACAAATTGATAATCTCACATATGTTTATACTCAATAAGCAATGTGAATTCGTTACATGCAGTTTACGTATACAGTTATCACTTCACAATATGAGACAAAATCAGTATACAGGTATGCAGGTTCAATAAACTAATCCAAAAGATTTAAGACAGTAGCAAATATCACAGTGATATATGTCAGAAATTATTCTAATTTCCCAGTTTGTTTAATATTCAAGAATAAGTCATAAAGACATATAGACTTACACACAGTAAGCTACCAGCTAAATGAAGGAAACAGATATACCTTCGAAGAAGAATAATCTCAGACTAAAGAAATTATAGTTCCTGAATAGACCAACATTCGAGTATCAGTTCAAATAACAGTATATACAACAGATTAACAATAGAATCAGAAAAAAATGTATTTCAAGAATTTTTTTAAAAAGGTCAGTTTCTTGAATCGAAACCCTAATCCTCAAAGTTTCTAGGGTTCCCTCAGGGACCCCTAGACAGAGGTAGAGTTAGGGGAGATTCGTAGAAACCCTAGGTTTTTCAAAAAATATTTAAGTACCAAGATCTCACAAATACTGCAAGTATATAACAACGGGATACTCAGAAACACCAAGAACCAACTCCTTTTATTTTTTTTGAAAAAGACCCAAAGATTTTCAAGAACAGAAAAGTAAAAAATTCAGATCTGAGTTTTTCTTCGAACGCAGCAGCTGAAACACAGTTCGTATAAAAGATTTTCCAAATGCTCCGATACCCCTGTAGGTCCCAGATACATAAACTTCCTATGTAAAAATGATTTTGGTTTGTAAACACAAAGTAAAAATCGTAGAAAAATAAGAACACAAGATTTTTTAGCCTTAGCCCCGAGGTTCGCGACCGCTGCTAATGCCTAATCCCCGTTGAGCATCTCTAAGGATTTAGCTCGAATCCACTAAAAAAGCCCTTAAAATAGGCAAGAATGTCACAGATCTGAACCACAAAGATTCGACACAAAGCATTTCTGAAACTCTGATCTCTCTCTTTACAAAACACTCACAAAGAATACATTACACTCAGTAGACCATAATCTCACAAAGAAATTACACAGATTATCCAGAAGATGAAATTTATAGAGAGAATTTCAAAGAAAGACACGAAGAAGACGAGAGGAATACAAAATAATACGATTTGTCCTAACCCTAGAATGAAAAGTCTATTTAAATGGAATACGATCAATCAGCTGATCCAACAGTCCAGATTACACCAAGTGTCAGCCATCCATTTAAAACGCACCAATGTTCAAAAATAAAAAAACGCTTTCAACCATTACAGAATCTTCATTTAATTGGATCAAAGGACCCGATTTACTTGGGCTCGCAAAACTGGACCATAAGTAATAAGTGGGCTAAAAATGTAGCAACCCATTTACATAGAGTATCTTCAATGTAATAGTAGATTGTTTAAAAATTGTACTACATAGGTAAAAATAAATGATGTCTAAAAAATGTTCTCCAATGCATGCTGTAGGAGTAGACATTTTAATCGAAACTGAACCTTTCAAATCGAAATTGGAGGTTTCGGTCTGGTTCCAAAAATAAAATAAAAAAATTAGGAATCGAAATTGTGAACTGAAAATCGATCTAGTTTGGATCAACTCTTAGATCTTGAATTGAAATTGTGGGTACCTGCCAAAAAAATTGAATGTCTTTTTAATTTTTTAAAAAAATTATTCACCTTGACCCAATGATCCCTTGCTCAACAAGTAGCAGTTTGCAATGCTCATCTAATGCTAGGCTCAAGTATTAAGTACCCTAATCTATCAAATTCATTTATTTAAATAACTAAATTATATCATTTTCGTTTATAGGTTTGCGTGCTACCGGCCTCACAAACCTTTCTTGAGGTGCCGTATTGAGTCACACTAGAATTGGATGCTATTTGGTGACATATTTGCACCAAATTAAAAAAGTGTTGAAATATGTATTTAGTAGTATATTTTTAATTTTCTATTTCTTTCGGATATTGAAAATATTAATTTATATTGTCAGCTCACAATTCTTCTTAAAAAATTATGGGTGCAATCAAACTCAAATCAAAATCAACATTTCTGAATCAAGTTTGGTTCCAACAATTACAAGAAGCCATTTCTATCAAAGCTACAAAAATATAATGGATACCAAATGCTTTTTAATTTATTCTAGTGAAAGTGATATGGGGATGAGTTAACGACCGACGAGAAGATTATTGAAGGGTTATTGAATATGGCTATATATGATGATCGTGATTTATAGGAAGCATTTAAAGTATTGTATATTTAAATAATTATTTTCTACAATTGAAGAAAATAGAGCATATGCTGCATATATACATTTTCAAAAATTAAGGGCGTGTTAGAGTTCATTTTGAGTACAAAGAAAAAGCAAGCAACATTATATGTTAAAAAACAAAATCTGAATTGAAAAAAATAGAAGTTGTCAAGTAAAAATCTCCTTAATATGTATCATAAAATTTACTTAGCTAAAGAATTATTATTTTATATTTGCATTGGGCTTAAAGGATTTTAGTAAAATTATTACTTGATGCATTTAGCATTTAGTGATATTATTATTTTAATACACTGATTTAAGTTGAAATCGAAATTTTTTTAATTAAGCGAGATTTATAATTTATCGAACATTCATTTATCGAGATTTTACTGTAAATATCATTCCATTACGGCATTGTTGACTAATTTTGGATTTGAATGTTTATTTATTAGACATTTATGTAACATAGACCTAAAGCCTTCAACTTTTGTACCACCTAAATAGCAATCCTTAAAATGCATTAAAAATGTTCTTATACTTTATTTTATCTAAAGTAGTGTAAAAAAATTTCCACATATTATTTAGGGCATGTTTAGGAAAACTTTTGTTTCTGTTTTTTAGTAGTAGTAGAAGAAGATATTTAGAAGTTAGAGCTATCAAGTTAATATTTGGAAACTAATCTAGTAATATTTGTGCCACGTAAGTTAAGAATCATTTCTAGAACAACAATACCTTCAGTGATAGTTCTTTATTTTTTTCCCCTTAGTTAATATTATCATTAAGGTTTAAAATCCATGTTGCTTTTTCATGTGTTTTTATTATTACAAACTCAATGGACAAAATTACATATCTGAATGTTACACTTCAATATTGGTACAAACTAAACCACCATTCACCAAGGTTTCAACCAAATTAGGCTCAGACACTAGTACCCTTCTGAGTCATCATAGAGGCTCTGAGCTGACCCAAGAACCCTCACAAATCCAAATCTAAGAAGTCGCTTCAATGGACCATAAAACAGACAACACAACAGAGGACTAACTTGTTCGTTAAAAGTGCAAATCGCAAGTGCACGGGTCGCGTTCAAGTAATAAAGTAGGCCTTTTGAATTTGGATTGTCGATCCATCGAAAAATGTTAATTAATTTAATTCTAACGCTAAAAGGAACACACAGTAAAGATTTGGTTTAAGAAAATGACTAAAAGTCTACAAAATAAGAAAATATAAAAATCTTGTAAATTTCAAAAAAAAAATATGATTGAAATTCATGGTTTCGCTTAACTATTGCTTAATTGATTTTTCTACAAGCCAATTAACGAGTTACTCATTTACGATACTAGACTCGATTTTTCAATTTTAGTTAAGTACCTCTCTCGAACAAAATTAACCCTAATTGATTGGTTTAACCTACTATATCTCTATGTTGATTAGAACCAAACAATCATATTAAATCTTTATGAAAATGACTCAATAGATTATCAAAGGTTAATGGTATATCTCTATCTTCTACATAAATCTATGGTTTCTATTATTTAGTCTAAAATGCATAATCTTCTCTCGAATGATGTACAAATCACTCAACACAATTATTCATTGGCCACATAAATGAAAATGCAAAAATAACAACAGTAAAAATACATGAAATAAGCATTTTAATATTAAAAAGCAAATATTAAAATTAATTAAAGTTAGGTTAAACTACTACCATAAATTCCAACACAAATATTTAATCCATGTTATATAAATGATAACAAAGGCGATTATTCATAACATTCAACACAAAACTGGAGAAAAAATCGATTAAATACAAGAGAAGAGATAGAACCCACTTTTATTGATTTTTGTAATAACAAAACCCTTGTTCTTGATTTTTCCCAAAACTTCTCCACTCCTTGATTGAATCTCCTTTGTTGTGTTCTTGATTTTACTCCCAAACCTCTAGGGCTACGGTCGAAAATTCTGATGTGTTCAATCTTTTAATTTTTGCAAGTTTTACTTTTTGTTTGTTATTGATTGAACATATCTTGTGATTAATATCATGTGTTTGGGCCTTTTCAAATTCAGATATTAATGTTGGCATCAAATATATCCACTGGGTAGCAGGCATCAAGTTGAGCACATACGTCTCAATGATGTTACACTGATAGGTCCAACTTCCTTTTTCCCTTTTTTCTTTTTCTTGTACAAATTAAATTTAATAAGAAAAAATATATAGATTCTCGAAAAAAATATATGGCTTGAAATTAATTTTAAAACTTTTAGTTTGTCTTAGTAGAATTTTAAAGTTTTAAACCTAGAAAATATGACTCTTAGCATCTTACAACTCTCTTTCAAAATTTCCATAAGCTCTCAACGTCATGTGTTTGGTATAATAATTTAGGTACATAACATGATAATTAACCAATTCCGTTACATACCTTGTTTAATATTATATCGTTCAACATAAAAAAAAGTTCAAATAATTGTATATGCCACTCTCTCAAAGCTCAAATTTCAGATCTAAAAAGGTCCTCTTTCAAGCATTTGATGATATTGTTTTTGGCTATGTTCTTCATCCCATTAGAAAGCCACTCTTTCAAATCAAACTTCTTTCATCGAATTAATGTATATGTGAGATGCAATTGAACTATTTTGATTAAAACTTTAAGCCATCAAAATGAAATATATTTATTCATTTAAAGCCTTGAACACCTCTCTCGCGTATATGTTGGATTTATATATTAATTAATCATAAAAAAATTTCATAAATAAGTAATGATAGAAGTTGGAATTCTAACGTCTGCATGTTGTCAAATCTTATTAAATTACTTCATTTAAAAACTTGAATATATGACAATAATTTCATAATATTACTAATCTTCCGATTATATGATCTATCAAATGATATTTATTTGATGTAAACATTTCTTTTGACATTGAACGATCTACATTTAACTTTATATAACAATACACTGATTTTAAACTAGGGTTATTAACTCCACAAATGTGTAAAATTGAAAATATTTTATATGAAGTAAAAAATATTGATAATTATTTCGTACATAGTACATGAGTTTTGTGGAAATCAGCTTCAACCACTGCGTTTGAGTGCCATCATTCGCATGATGGTGTTTACATAATAACAAGAGAAATGACAAGTGATGTCAAATTTATAAGCTCATGATTCATGAATGTTGATATTCTCAAGGCTCAAATCTTGTACAAGTCTAGGGATGATACGTGTTTCTTATGCGAGCTTAGTGTTGTCAACTCGCTCAACAAATTAATTCTACTAGCATAGCATCATTATGACGTAAGTTTAATAGATCAATCGCACCAATAAATATGACTAGACAAAATAATAAATATAATTTGTTAGATATATAAGCGCATGTTTGGTACATAATATAAAATAAAAATTAGATAAATAAGAATAACGGTGCATGTTTAGTGTAATACTAAATAAAAACTGAAAAGTATAAAGAATAATGTTTTAACTGATTTTTTTTCTTTTTGAACATGGTGTTCAATTGTCCTTTCAATAGATTTAACGTATGTATTGTTTGAAAGAAATTGCTAGATTGAATCATCTTGATACGAAAACTATGTAGAAATCTTGAAAATAAATAAATAAATCGAAACGTTGATATTTATCTATGTAGATTATTTGTGCACCGAAAGCTAAAAAGTAAAGACGTTGAAAGCGAGTTCACAATATTGTCCTTTTCGTGCCCGATGCAATTAGACTTAACTTTTTCCCCTTGTTCTTCTCTCCAACCTTTTCTCATTTTCGCACATAATACCTTAACTTTTTTCCATCCATTCCTATCATTAATCTTCAATTGATTAACATATATTGTCTTGAATTACGATTTCTTTCAAATATTTTGTTAGTGTGCTTTGAAATGAAAACCAAATATTTTGTTGAACTTTTGTATTTGTCATTTCTTTCTTATTTAAAAATATAAGGGACAGATAAGTCTTTTATGTCCACCTAACAAATTTTTTATGGAAATTTCCGTTAGAGATATTATGTGCTAAATCATGAAAATTTGAGAATAAGAATACAATTAAAGAAAGTTGAAGATATAAATACGACAATGAGCATAAATTAAAAACAAGCAAATATAGTTTATCCAAAGTGGCATTTATAATTTTATCGTGCTCGAAAATGTGTATATCATTTTAAAGTTGAAGTGGTAAGGCAATTTGATGAAGAATTTGGAGAACATAAACATTAATCTATGTTGTCATTCGATTACTCGTGCTTTAGTGTTAGGTGGAGTCAGTTTCGAATGTCTAGCAAAACTAGTCAAAAAAAGTTCCGTGTCACGGCATTATATTCAAATGTAAGTTTAATCAGCCTGCACCAAATTTTGTCTCACTTAGTAGGACAAATTACAGCGTTAATTCCCTACCTATTCACTTAGTGGTAAGTGAGTCTTTATTCAATTTATTTTGTCATTTAATTATCCAATATGTCGATTCTATCATTCATTTTAAGTTGAAATCTGTCTCAACACCATCCTTTCCTATTACCCATATTTCTTGTCTCCTAAACCCGACTTTTCTAATACCCTTTTTGATGTATATTCGAGTCATTGTTTAAAGCGATTTGAGAAATATCTAAATCTAAACCAAATGTAATTTGATCAAACAGTTTGACTTTAAACGGCGACTTTTTCTTTCTTACACTTTAATATCACTATTTTATTATTATAAAATATCTTTATATTTTACTAATAATGAAATAAAGCAAATTAAATATATCAAACTATAAATCTAAAGCAACAAATTCACAATAAAGATCACGACGAAGAGTTTTGTTTACTTTCTTAGGCTAAAATCGTACAAAATAACAGTATAAAGTCACAGCACAACTCTATAAAACAAAATATAACCCCGTAAGACCCTCATGGGGTGGCTGAGTTGGTGGAGTAGATGAGTGTGGAGGCTTTTGGTCACGAGTTCGATTCCTCTTATCAACACTTTTTCGGTCGAGTTTGTCGCACCATGCTTGCCTAGTACGATTTACCTGACTAGCGTAATTTGCACCCAGTGTACACTCGAAAGGTAGCGGCTACATGTTCCCTCGTCATAAAATAAATAAATAAAAATAGCCTTACAGAACTTGATATTCCCAACAAGATTTTCATGATTGTCACGGTGACAATGTGAATATTAATGGGTTTTGTGGTGCTTTGTGGACTTCGACATTTGCAGCTTGAAGATGAGAGTTTGTTGTATGAATGACCAATGTAATGGATTGATTGGTCTCATCGAAGAGTTATTACTAGTAAGTAACCAATCACCAAAGTGTCCATATTTACTTTAAAATTTTTGGGTAAATTAGGGCTTGGATCCTCAAAATTTCATGTGATACGGTTATGAATTCTCAGTCTATTTGAATTTATGAATTTCAGTTCCTGCACGATGAAAATCTTCGATTTGGACAAAAAATTACACACGACTTAATTTAGGTTAATTGGGAATATTAAGTGGTTTGACTTTTTGCTCTCAAACTGCCATTATGTAAAAGTTATGTACAATATTAACATTCAAGATGACAATTTTCATTACTTAGAGACTTGGAATTCACATATTAAAATAGGTTGGAAACTCAAACGCTCAATTTTGAAGGATCGGAACCCATAATTAGACTACATTAAGATCGGAGAGCCTAACCCTAATTTACCTTGAAACCTTAATCAGTGAAACTTTATTTGGAGGTTAAAATTAAAATTTAAGGGTTTGACCTAGACCAATTTGTGCCGTAAATCTAACTTTTCACTAATTTTTAATTCTTAAACAGATGAGTTCGGGTTCAAGCCGCAAAGAAAATAAAATGTAAATCAAATCACTTAAACATGATTTTGTTCAAAATCATTTCGTTGACGAATCCACATGACATTAAACCATTTGATGAGTTTTGTTTCTAGCTACTAATGTCATCCATGTTAAGAAAAATGTAGGAAAATCTGAAAAATTAATAAACTCCATGGCACGAAAAACGTTATCTTTTAAGATATGTTTCTCCCCTATCCAACGAAGTCACGATTGGGGTATGATAGAAAATCTCTCTCAGGATACAATGGAGGCGTTTGATTCAAATTGTGACTATTTGATCAAATTAAAAAGACACTCGAAAAAGAACTGATAATGTCAAGAGATAGAGAGAAGAATATTTTTTTTAATGTGTTTTGCAAACGAGAATTTGCCCAGAATTTATAGAAATTGAGGCAACTGTTTAAATAGGCGTATCCCTTGAAATGAAGAACACATCTGTTGGAAATAACTGTCAAAACGAGCAGATGTGTCTATTCAAAACGAACAGGTCGATCCCCGTTGCGCAGCGGTAAACACTAGTCGGGACGGCAAATCATTCGCAAAACAAAAAAATAAATACATGCAAAATGATGAAAAATATCTAACAATCAAATCCCCCAACTCATGCCTCACCGAAACCCTACCTTGTCATTTGATCCTCAATGCTCACCTTAGTTAAAACATCTCACTCACAACGACCACCATGTGGTAATGAGCTCACATGTCAACATATGTCGCAGAGGCAACAAAAGCTAACGTGAGTGGACGCAACGTTTCTAGAATGTCTTGAGTGGAAGACTTATGTATGTAAAAGGTGGAAGTAAAGAGTGCAACTTAAAAGTCTTTTCTTTCTTTTTAAAACTCGACTCATCTCATTCAAGAGCGTAATTTTACTATATACTATAAAAGTGATTAAAGGTTAAACGTTCCTTTAATTAACTCATTTTATGTTACACGAATTTGGCCAAGAAATTTTAATACGATGAGATATGTCAATTCGTTTTTCGCCAAACCCTTGTCGAGAATTAAAAACTTTAATTCTATTCCGCCGAAGCAATCAATTCGCAGAAAGATCAATAAACATTCTAGCACATGCTATATTTATAGAGGTTCACCTTAATACGACACTGCACTCTTTTCTACCATTGCAGTAATTCACTGTGATGAAAAGAACTTTACAAAAGAAAATCGCACATTTATCTTCTCTAACCTCTCTTTTGTGATGGTTATCAAAAGTCTAATGACAACTCCCTATTTATAAAATAAATTAGGAAAAAGTAAAAATTTACAAAAACTTAAATTTTTAAGGCAAATTTTAGAGGATCACACCTAACAACTCTCGTCCACTTTTATCATTTCATTTCATTTCAGTTAAATAATTTAATTGAACATCTGATAAAATAAAGGTCTTGAAAACTTGGTAAAGGTGTTGATGATAAAAATATGTTGTTATAAAGCATCCCAATTGTCTTTTTGAAATATAGCATAAGCCAAAATGGTGGTTTGCACTCAGTGGTGCAAAGGCCACTACGACATTTGTGGTTTATACATTCTTCGCTTGTGGATGCCACACGCACAATACTTAAATAAGTAGACATTTTAATTAAAATAATGTTCAATGATTAAATTACACCTAAGCCAACACCAACTTGTATTTTTTTATTTTTTTTTAGAGTAATGCTATTTATAGTGAAAATCGTCAGTATTCGTTATACACGACATACTACAAGACATTTGTTATAAGCTATATATTTATTTTGTTGATATTTGTGCTGGATTTGTGAAAAATATGCTTTGATGGACAAAATTAGTCAGGACATTCCTTCACAAACTCCATAATGTATAATCCATGTTTAATTCAATTAAAAAATTTGATTAAAATTTAAGTCAAAGTCAATAATTTATTTTAACCTTAGAATCCATCAACTTTTATCAAAGCCTATAGAAAATTAATTTTTATCTAAAACCAAACAGGGGCATAATTTCAAAAGGTTATATAAAAGTTTGTCTTAACAATCGGCTTGGATATCAAATAAAAAAAAAATGTAGTCGTCAAGAGTCAAAGGGTATCGAATCGGCTGTTAAAAAATTTAAACACGTAATCAAACATAAAATTTTGGAGTGAACCAACCGATTTTAGGATGAATTGGCGATTTTTGTTTGTAATTTTCATTTTGGACTTTAAACCAATTTTGGCTATTAACCGGCCGATTCTTTTCTTATATGGTTTTAACATTTTTTAAATTTTCATTTATTTCGCTTATAATAGGATTGATTCTATTGAATCAATCAGTCCACTTCGATTTTGATAACATTAATAAAAATATACGAGTCACCAATAATTCTTATCAAGATTTCAATAAAAAAAAAATTACAAAAGAAAAACAAAATCCCACGATCCCGCTTTTTGCTACGAATGATCATATGTACAATTATTGTTTTCTCAAAATTAGAAAGGATGTGTAATTTATAAATCAAGTGTTTGTTCTTAAAATATTGAAAAATTCACATAATACAACTTGTACTTCACGTACCTTATTTTAAATTTATATTTTACATCCTATATTTTTCATAATGGTTACAGAAAGCACCATTTGCTAAAGAGATTATAGATATATCATTATAAATAACCACACACACAAAAATACCCTTAATTAAAATAATAAATAACAATAACATTTTACATACTATTTTCTAATTAATAATTTTTCATTAAATATTTTTCTTTAAAGGATTTTTTTCCGCATAAGATTTATAAAATTTATTATCTACTTTTACTAAACTCTGATATCAAATCAATATAGTTTAGTAAGATAATAAAATATTAAAAAAATGCTTCATTTGACTTTCAATATTGTAGAAAAGAACCATTATTGCTATATTCTAATTAATAATTTGTTCAATGAATGGAAATTAAAAATCATCAATTGAAATAATTTTTTATATTGTTATTTTGTAGTTAAGTTGGAGTAATTTTACAACTTTCCTCAATTGCTAAATATGCATGCGTAATTTTATTGATATCTATTGTTAATGGATTTCTCTTTTCTGCCTGAATGCTTTATAGAAGAGAAGAATCTATTTAAAAAAAAATAAAAATAAAAAAAGAATAATTGTAGTTTGAAAAAGAATAAGTATAGTTTGAAAAATTACGATGTGTAAAATATAAATACATGAAAATACAGGGTGCATATCGTAAATTTTCGTAAAATATTACTATTTCTTTTTAAAAGAAACGACGAGATTCCAAATGAAAAAGGAGGTGCACTGAAATTGAGCCCATAGTAAATGAGAGGGTTAGCAATTAAAAATACTTATTATAAGTGCACAATGCAACAATTGTAATTAAAAAATGTGTACATAGGTTATGTGTCATATGCGCCCGCAGATCTGTAAAGTCTTACTTTTTAAGAAAGGATTACTTATATGTATCACTAATCATATAAGGTCACAAAAAGTCGACACTTTATGCAACTCATAGGTCGAACAGTACGAATTGAGAAAAGCTCTAACATAAAAATTGAGAGAGAGAGAGAGAGAGATAGATGTACCAAAAACGAAGAATTATGAGTTTAGCCCTTGTTTGAGCCTCATTTTGAGGGGAAAAATGAATTTTTGAATAATTTATTGATGTTAAATGTGTGGTTGAAAAATAAAGAAAAGTTTTAAATTTGCATGTAATATTATTTTATTGAAGAATGTGTGGTTGAAATTATGTCAATATACTGTAGAAGAATTCATTTTCTCCAACGAATGGGGATCAAACAAGGATTGCACACATTAATAAAAAAAATAATAGAACCTAACCCTTGTTGAAAAATACCCTTTAAAAGTAAGATATACATTCTTTGCTTGTGGATGCCACACGCACAATAATTATGTAAAGCACCGATGGCATGATATGCTGTTTAATTTTTATTTTTTTTATGACGGAGGAACCCGTAGTCACTACCTTTCGGGTGTGCACTAGGTAAACCCTCTAACTGACGTAATAGCTTGCAAACATGTCAATCAGGTAAACCGCACTAAGCAAGTCCAGTGCGACAAGCTTGACCGAGAAAGTGTTGATAGGGGGAATCGAACTCGTAACCAAAGACTTTCGTGTTCACCTATTCCACTAACTCAGCCACCCCATAAGGGACTTGGCATATCATTTAATTGATGAATAAGTTAATAGTAGGTCACATGTATTAAATGATATATCATG
>NC_036241.1:16503694-16524160 GCF_002742605.1 Olea europaea var. sylvestris | reverse complement strand
TATATATATATATATATATATATATATATATATATATATATATATATATACACACACACACACACACACACACACACACACACATACTGAAAACTACAACAAGAAGAATAAAATATTAATCCACATCCATTAACTGCGGTGCGCACCAAAGTAAAATAACTAATCACAATATTTTATAGTTAAACTTGCCATATTTTAGTCCTCCAAATTCACAATCATTTAATGCTTCTTTTATATATTAAGACTTATCACTCATCATCATAAGTTAATAGTTAGTACAAACTCCACTCCCCCCGCCCCACCCTCGGCTGCCACCACCACCAGCTTTCTCTCCCACACACAAACTCACGTTGTTTAGTATATTAGTGTGATAATTTGCATCAGTTATCAAGTGGCCTTCTATATCAAGATCAACAATCTATCTTTATTAGGTATATACAATCATATGCATTTGGTGTACGTTTAGTGTATCATATTAAACCAACTAAGGAAAAAAATTATTTTATCTGATGGATATATTATTCGCATTTAATTATTCATGTAGCTTATCCTTCTTTAGTCACACTGGATTAAAACAATTCCTTCGATAAAATGGGTTTGTACAAGATTGTGTGTTCTTACCATAATAATTCTATACGGTGTACCAAAAGTAATTATTAAAAGGAATGACCGATTCATTCTAAAATCATCTCATTGTGAGATTATATAAATCTTAAGAGAAAAATTCGACAATATTATATTAATTAGGGTACTATCTCTCGATTCGATGACATCACAAGAACAAAGGAGACTTGCAAAGACTGTTTGCACAAGGAATGGAGCGATCCCAGTAATCATGAGTTTAATGAAGAACTGAATAGAATGATCAAAACACAATGACATAACGACGACTCTATAGATGCTACAAACCCCAATGGATGCACGACGAATGTGAGAAGCATCTTCCCCGATAAGCCTATATATTGATTAATAGAGGGTAGAGAACATTATTCAATCTCCTTACCAACTCTTTCTGCTAGGTTGTGGAAGATGTGCTAGAATTAATTTGATCATGGTACTATCTCTCTAAACATCAAATTTAAGTAGTTTTTAACTTTATCTGATCTAATACGTTGCTCCAAACGCGCATTATCTAGGTAAAATCTCGAGCTCAACATGGAAGAAGTTAGGTAATGGGTTATTGGGATTCCAACGTGCCCCATATTTTGTAAAGGTTCTAAGGCGACCAATTAGAGTTCCTCAAGTTTAGACAACAAAGAATAAGAAAACCATGTACTTATCCAACATATAATATTATTAGTTGAAAGAGGTGATGGGATTCCACTTTTAGAGCATGGACAAGTACTATGGCTTGAATTTCTTTGAAATTATTACTATTTTTCTTAAAGTGGTGACAATGACGATACCGTCACAATGCATGAGATATATTTCAAATTGAAATTTTATTGACATAATCGATACATTAAATTCAATTTAAACAAGATAGTCAACAAAATCCTACACATGTTTCCATTCATAAATCATGCTTAGTTCTATTTAATCCAGGCATGATTTGAATATTGTGTTTTATCATTTAACCATCCCTTAATCTTTGAGAGGGAAGTAGGACAATTAGGAAAAATAAAAAGCATACTATTTGTTTTAAGTGTCAATACTTTCACTTAGTGTCAATTTCTTATTGATTGGGAGACGGAAAGGGAGGGAAACAAAAGGGTATTTAAAGGGTAGTTTTGGTTGGGATTTGTTGCCAAGAATTGGTGAGAGCTCTAGCTGCACACTACACTTGGGAAAGGTGAGTAGTATTTCGCTAAGCTTCTTCAGTTTACTTCTTTCACTTTCTTTTATGGAAACGGCGTCTAAATGATACGTTTATAATATAGTTTGTTTGGAATTTTTGTTATTATGTTTAGCCATTTCATTGCTCCTCTCATACCTTATTTTTTCCATTTTTGTCTTAGAAACATGAAGACTACATTAATCATGTATGCTATTACATGATCTTCTATAGGTACATATTGTTAGAAAAGTTAAGTAACATATATGTGGACAAGGATGAAATAAAAGATTAACGCATTTATGCAAGTGCCCGAAGCAACTGGGAAAGCATTCAAGGTTGCTCCCTCCGACCCGCAATTCCAACCGAAGGAGGGAATTGAGTCAGGGTCGTTCCTTAAGGCAGTCCGAGCTCGCACATTCTTGAATGTACGAGCATCAGGCTGCTCTTCCTATCTCCTATCTCCCTTCTTCTATCTTCCTTTCTTCCTTTGTCTATCAAAAAAAAATCTCTATTGAGTTCAAAGCGTCCAAAGGTCCCAAAGGCAGTTGTGAAGGAAGACATTTTGTAGTGCTTTGAAACCTCATCCTTTACATTTAAGAAGCCAAAGTAATCTAATAAACTATCTTTTGGATTTATATATAAAGATTTTAAGAAGTTGAATACTCAACCCTTATTACATACTACATCAACATTTCAGAATAAACATTGAAGAATGCATGAGCACATTGAATTAAACAAAAAGATAATATCATAACTTCGGCGAATCAATGCAACCATAATCGTCAGTGTAAATGGTACAAATTGAGTTATCATGTCAAATAAAGCTACACACAACTCATCCCACCTTAAAAAAAAAAAGCTCAATCTACTTTATGCCTTTAATTTGTTACCTTTCCACATCAGTGCAAAGTCGAACTCAATTTATTTCTTCAGCTATCTACCTATGTGGATTTCTCTTAAGCCATACATGACACACTCAAGTTAGAGTTGAGATCTGTCGTCGAAAATTTGCTCTCTAATTTGTTGTCCACCAATAATGTAAAATAATGTGTCAATCATGTATTTGGTGAACGGCAAATTTTGGATGGCAGATCTCAATTCCTCACAAGCTTTATATCCATGTCCCATGCAGTGAGTCACTGAACGCTGGTTTTCATCGATACAAAATTTATTTAGCTTGAAACTTATTTACATAGGAGGAAACTGCATGTGCTTCCCCAAACATGCCCTATAAAGTTATGAATTGAAAATAAGTAGTTTTATCGAAGTTTGCAAATGTTCTACGGCGCATTTCATTTCATTCTACACATAAACTTTTGTCTTCAATGGTTCCCCCAATATGAAAGTGACACATTTAAAGATGTTGAGTCATTGACTGTTCCTGTCACTTTTCCGCGAAGTAGTCTCCATAATAATTGAACCAAAAAAAAAAAAAAAAAATTGTGTTCAATTAATTTTTTTTTGTTTTTAAGTGGGTTCAAAGTTTTACTATAGATCACCAAGCGAGATAGAGTCTTGTATAATTATTGATTTGTTAACAATGACAAAAATAGATTTTATGGCACGTCAAACCCTTTTTTCCATGATCAAGTGAAGAATCACTATAAGTGCTAGTTCGGTAGTGATTTTGAAAATTGATTTTTGAATCGTTAGAGAGAAAAATGAGTTCTACTTGTAAGAGAAAATGTAAAAAATGACGATTGGAATAGTGAAATAACAGTAAAAAAAATTGATTTTTTGAGAAGAAAAATCAATACCAAACATATTCTAAATATGGTGAGTTGAGATTGACATTACAAAGGTTGAAAATATATAGGCTGGATTCTCAATCAAACTGGAAATGATTCAACCCTTTTTCTCTAAGAGGCAAGGAATAATTAAAAATTGACATTACAAAGGTTGAAAATATGTAGGCAGGATTCTCAATGAAAAGACATATAGCTTGATAAAAGTTTAGATATACAGATGCAATTTGGTTAAAGAGTATTGAACCAAAAAAAAAAAAAAAAAAGTTGTGTTCAATTAATTTTTTGTTGCTTATAAGTGGGTTTAACCAGACGAGAAGAATCAGCGCAGGTATATCTACTAACCTTAACTTGTAGTAGGATATTTTTATTTCATGTTGTTTAGTCATTCAATCTAACAAGGAAATGAAAATTGAAGAAAAGTAGCATAAGAATTCTAGGAATTTCTTCTCATGCTTCATTTTTCCTGAACCAACAAATTTGTTTAGTCAAACTTTATCTTCAATGCGAGCATGATAAAGGTTGATTAAGTATGCAATTTTTTATAAATAAATGATGGGTTTTGATTAGACAGTACTCTAGTTTATAATGAACCATCTCTATTGACGTTTGTTTGTCACTTTTGCTGTCACAATTTGTGGTATCCTTATTCATTAAAACCAGTCTATGTAATATTTATTTTTGATGACTACTATGTGAATCATAGTATGGTGTATCTTGTCAACAAGTAAGGCTGAAGTAGGTAGAAGTTTTTGACTAAAAGTATGGCTGAAAACCTTTTGTAATACATATATACTACCAGCCGGGTAGTATGAAAATTGTATCAGAACATTTGCTATTTTATGATTATCATTTTCTTCCTCTTTGTTTTATAAAATACCATCAATCTCAGATTGAGCTTTTAAAAAGATGAATAATTATTCTTGTTTTGGCTTCAGATTGACATTTGGAGACTAAAGAATTTCTAGAGTTCAGTGATTTCTTTTTACTTGATCTGTAAGGCTACTATCAGGTTATCATTTTCCAACAACTTTAAGCATTTGTCTGTAGCTTTTAAACGAATTTAGGAGTTTTAGGCTTAACTGGGGAGAGACTAGAGGAATCTTTGTGATGAGAAAAGGTCAATGCACCCATGGACACAATTTTATTTTATTTTTTTCCCTTTCTCTGTCTTTGTGTATATTTCTAGAAGATTACCTGGGAAATGTAGAACTGAGTAAGGTTTGTGTAATTCCTAAATCATGTTACATTTTTTGAATAAGAATGCTATTCGTCACAGCTTCATTGATCAATGAATTAAAGGCTCATTGTCACCTAGACTGATGATAAATATCGTCATTTAGACTTTTTTGGTTAAACTACTTTTTTCTCCTCTTTCATAATACATAAATATAGTGATTTCTTGAAATGAATGATTCAGAATTAACTGGCTAATGCTTATTAAATCGTGTTAAATGAAAGAGGATAAATGTGATGCTAGTAGGTTTATTTATAGCCTGAATTCGAATGATATATTTTCTCCCAACACTGGTTTAATTATAAAAGATATTGTAGCGCTTCAGAAGGAGATACGGTGTGATTCGTGGAGCTTTACGTCTAGAAATAGGGATAAAGTTGCTTACACACTAGCTTCCTTTGCTACCACAACCCCGGCTGCTTTGAGCTGGGTAGACTATATTCCTCAATCTCATCAGCTGCTCATGACGAATTATCTTCATTAAAGTTACTGTGAGATTTGTTGGGTTTTCTCTCCCTCCTTTTTTTTTCTTTGTTAGGGAATGCATCTTTTAGCCCCAATTGGTAGTTTGCAAGCTAATAAGGTTTTTATAGGGGGAGATATATCTGATATGTTATGGCTGTATCATTTTTTTTGGTAAGATAAATAGGAAACTTTGTCCTCCATTAAGGAAAAAAGAAATTAAAATCTTGTCAATCATAATGTTGATAAACACTATCTTCCCTTGAGGGATTCCTTGCATTATATAGGAAGAGTATTACCTTATACAATTATGATATCAATATAAATATGGTAGATATAATCAACCTAAATATGGTAAATATAATTATATATATTATTATATTGAGCCATAGTCTTTGTCTATCTTCATGATATTCGTTAATCTCCATGATATCTGTCGATCTCATTGACAAATGTCAAGTACTCACCTAAATCCTCAATTAAAGAAGTTGCGACCGTTGTTAAATGTGCGACCGTCATTAGCTAGTACGGTTTACATTTCACGTGCATACTTCCTTTATCCTTCTTATTTCTCAAATTCATCCCAACTAATCATAAAGCCTGCTCATTTTTCCTTCCCTTTATGATATTTTGCTCGTTCCAATTGTTTAGATATTTAGGTGGATATTTGATTGAAATGTAAAGCTATTTCCCCTTGTGCACATCCTGATTTGTACCCTTCAGGCTATGTACTCAGGCTGCTGCATACTGCAAAACTTTAACGATAAAAATTGAACATTTTCAGGTGTAATATTTTGTTGATTTGGAACAGTTGCTCGCCAAGTGCTCCATCCTTCTGCAAGTCATTGTTCTTTCCATCTGTCCGGCAATTTATAACCATGGCTGACGAAGTTAATATGCTGCCTTCTTGGAGAAAGTGGACAATGCCACTCTTTGTCTTCTTCAAAGATGCTAGGTGAATGAATATTCTAATCCCTTACTTCAAGTTGCATTATGCTGGCTAGCCAAACTATATATATGATTAAAGTCACACTTACAGGAAAAAGGTCGGCTTTGTTTACTGTACAATAGTTAATATCGGAAATAAAAGTAGAGAAGAAAAACATTTAGAAAAATGAATTAAAATTAGGAATGATCAAAGACTTTTACACTTTATCAGAAGATATAATTCTTGTTTTGTTTAATTCATTATTTCGTCTTCTGTTGGGTGTGCAGATATGTTTTCAAAAGGGATGATCTCGGTTTGGAAATACTGAGCATTGCATTCCCCGCAGCTCTGGCATTAGCTGCTGATCCTATTGCTTCTTTGATTGATACAGCATTCATTGGCCGTTTAGGTATGCCTTCTTGTATATTTTTGAATTCCCTGTATCAGCAAAGTAAATCATTTTGTCAATGGTGTGATCTTTTATTGCCTAAGTAAAATCTGTAAAAGGAAAATCATCACCTATATGGACATGTTTTAGACTGTCAAGGACTGCACAAACGTTGTAGTTCAATGTTTTAGCTTCTTTTCTTTAATAATACTATCCATAGTGTTGTAAAATTCTCCTTACAAATTTCAATGTTTCCGCAGTCCAATTCTTTAAAATTTTATAACTCGTAATGGTCTAATATTGAGTGTCAAACATGCTTAAGTTCTCATCCGTTTAAGTTGAAGTTATCTATTAACTTTAGATGACATCTCGTTTCAGTTAACTAATTTCTTGAAGAAATGTTTGTGCTCCAAATTTTTCTTTTACTTAGTTTCCGTTATTGCACAGGTCCGGTGGAGATAGCTGCTGTAGGAGTTTCGATTGCTATTTTTAATCAAGCCTCTAAGGTTACCATATTCCCACTTGTTAGTATCACAACTTCTTTTGTAGCTGAGGAAGACACGGTTAAAAGAATTAGAGATCAACAACAAACAAGCGAAAACTCAGAAAAAGGTACTTCGAAGTACAAAGAAATGGACGAGTTGGTGCCGGAAGATGCCGTGCTTGAAAACTTAGAGAAGGGCTCAGCAGAAAAAGATGAAACAAAAGAGTCAGCTTCAGAAGATGGTATGTTTCAAAGAAAGCTTATCTAGAAACTAAATGTCTGTGTTTTGCGTACTGCCAACACTTCCAAGTAATAGCTCTGTTCCAACTGATGTGAAGGCAGTTTTACTTGTGAGCTTTTGACAGTTCCACCTAGAGGTGTAAAGTTGGGTTGATCCACCCAAGCTCAAGCTCGTGGCAGCCTGGCAACACTAGCCTTTTTTAAGTTTCTTTTCAGAAAAAAATTTAAAATATCTGATTGTCAGGCCGTACTGGGCCTCTAGACCAGACAAGCCAGGCTGCATCTAGCAAGGCTGGACAGCCCGACCGGTTACCTGTAGTTCCACCGAGAATCAAAAGGATTTGAAATGGTTGTAGAAACTAAATTTCAAGGTGTCACCAATAAATACATAGATTCCAAAATTATAATTTATTAAAGTTCGTCGTTGGTTTGAGTTCTTTAAGATAATCAGTATTATTTTCTAGCAACTCGTGTTTTTTCTTCAGCAGATTTCAGAACTACTGCATGTAAGTCTCCGGATGTTATCAGCAGCAACCCAAAGAAAGGAAAACTCAGTAGTGAACGCAGACATATCCCTTCTGCATCAACTGCACTTCTTCTTGGTTGTGTGCTTGGACTCCTTCAGACCATATTCCTCATATTTCTAGCAAAACCGCTCTTAGGTTTCATGGGTGTAAAATCTGTAAGTATCAAGCATATGGTATCTCAATATTCAAGTAGGCCATTAGTCTCTCTATCTCTTCTCTGACTTTTTAAACCGAATAAAAACTTTCCCATTTGTTAATCTTTTATTTTTAATAGTACTTCTCATCATGCATTCTTAAGTGAAATATTAAACATTTGCCTGCACAGAGTATTCATGTGTTCTTTAATGGATACACCTTTTGAAATGGTGAAATAGGAATCTCCTATGCGAGCCCCTGCACTGAGGTATTTGACACTAAGATCACTTGGGGCTCCCGCTGTTCTTCTTTCTTTGGCCATGCAAGGAGTCTTTCGAGGTTTCAAGGACACTAAAACTCCTCTTTTTGCCACTGGTAAGACAACTACTCTTGAAGTTTACATTTTCTTTTTCTTTTTTTTTATTTGTTTGTGTTGGAAAATTATCACACTGGGGTTTGGAGTAGAAACCAAGAAATGAAAATTCAAGAAGATGAAAATAATGGAAAAAACCTAAATAAATATGAATGTTCAAACACGACATTATATTGCTGTCCTCAAACGATATTTGCCCTCTCTCGTATATAATTTTAGTGTTTAAAGGGTCTCATGGCAAATGGTTTGTTGGATTAATCAAGTCTTGTAGAAAATCAAACACTTAAGTACTAGTGTGACTCTCAAAAACTTGAAGGAAACTAGGGAAATTTGAATATGGATGTTGTGGAATGAAAGAATGTTCATCATATGTTTGTAATATGATTTCTATATTGTGTATTGATCATCTCATCACCTATTTAGAGGTTTGAATCAATCCCTCACGAATTAATGCCAAATCATTATGAAAAGCTGCAATGTTTCAACCAAAAAATCGTCAGAATTAAAACAAAATCGACCTCAACGGTCACTAAAATACGACCATGCAACCGCATGGAGTAATCTTATGCGGTCGCATGGTTTATACCAAAACTGGCCTCCCAGTTTCGGACTATGGCCATGCGGCCGCATGGCCAAATAGTCCATGCGGTCGCATAGGCTTATGTTGCAGCCACCATCTTCATTTTTCATTCCATATTCCATTTGCTTATTGATTGTTTGAACTACATTTTCGATCAGTTTGTACATCCATTCTTTGTTCTTTTCAATCAAAACAAGAATTTTGTTCATATTAAGCAATGGGAATGACCATTTGAACCTTTTTTAACAAACGATTTGAATCCCTTGATTGTATTTTTGTTACATCTTACAAGAAATTCCACAAGAAACCTTAATACTATAATCTTCTGATTAATATGGCCAAATCTTTCCCGTGCAAGTGAAAAATGGAAGATCCTTTGCTAATTTCCCTCTACCAGATACATAGTAAACAAATTTAATTTCTTGTTTTATAATAAAACAAAATTTAAATTTATCCTCTGAACTTCAGATACACCCGATCTTATCCTAGTTTTTTTTTTTTTCTGCTACTAGTTGCAGGAGATTTGGCAAACATAATTTTGGACCCAATTCTTATATTTGTGTGCCGTATGGGTGTGAGCGGTGCAGCCATTGCACATGTCCTTTCTCAGTAAGTTTTGTATCCGTACTGTATTCACTACTCTTGATCTGTTTAGTAAGGTAGACTCTACATCGATCAATAGGACTACAGGATAAAAACAAGTTGAATTATTGTGTGTCATATTATGTAGCATTGTCTTGCATTCTCATAGTTTCTTCCGATAGCATATCGTTGTTTGTTCATCGAGCCTTTAATATAAAATTTTCCTCACGTGAAAACTGGTTGTTGCAGGTACTTGATCTCCGTGATTCTCTTGTGCAAATTGATGAAACAAGTTAATATATTATCTCCGAATCTTGGAGATTTGCAGTTTAGTAAATTCCTCAAGAATGGTTAGTCCATTAGTAATGTTTTTTATCACTTCAGTTGAATATGCTCCACTGACATTTTGTTATATGATCGGACACGATTGGACACAGGTTTTCTGTTACTAGCAAGAGTTATAGCTGTGACCATCTGTGTGACTTTGGCTGCATCAATGGCTGCAAGGCTAGGTCCAACACCTATGGCTGCCTTCCAGATATGCTTGCAGGTCTGGATGACATCATCACTTCTTGCTGATGGTTTGGCTGTTGCGGGACAGGTAACAGCTTTTTCAGAAACTGCTGAATGTTCTCTCCGTATTGAATCGTTTGAAGAAGGAAAATCTTAAAGCAATCAAACAAAATCAGGGTTTAATTCTAAGATTAAGAGAAACTACTTCATGCCAATTTTTCTCTATGGAAATAAGAACTGTAGTGTTAATGAAGGTAGAATGCCTACACTTCATCTCCTCATTGTAACTTTCAAAACAAATTCTAGTCTTTAAGCTCCAGATTAATTGTAGTTGGATGAAAACCCATATATGAAATAGAAGTTAGGATTTCTGTCAAAATATTTGACATATTTTTACGTTGGCTTTCAAACTATCGCAACCCTCCTCCTTGGAATGGACTACAGAAAACAGACGCGGAGTTAGAAATCATATTCTTCAAATATTGATATTTTCTTGAAGACCTAAACCTTGTTATGGGTCTTTGAAAATGAATTCGAGTAGTTTCATCAGCTTTTCGTTCATTGTTTTCCTGTATAGTTGGTTGACTCTATCAGACTTTTATCTGTTTGCCACTCTTCCAGGCTATCCTTGCTTGTGCATTTGCTGAGAAAGACTATCAGAAAGCAGCAGCAGCTGCATCCCGAGTACTACAGGTAGATTTCATCCAAATAGCATATATTCTCCTCCATGTTGTAGAGATTATAGTATTGGCTGATCAAGAATTGTAAAATATTCGATTTTCCAAATTTTCACGAGAAAAATGACCTTTTTCGTGCAAAGATTACCACAACAAGCTAAGCTAATGCTATATTGGTATATAGAGTTTCTTTTCTGTTGTATCAATAGTTACTTCATCTATTGCTTGACCTAAAATGGATAGTGGATTTGACGAGCAATTTGTCATTCTCCCATTCCTAAGAAAGGGATAACTATAATTTATTTTCACAAATGTAAAGTACACGAATTCTTAAAAGGAAAAATATTTACCTACACTGAGATGTGTCCCCTCTCATGCAGATGGGATTTGTACTGGGAATTGGACTTGCTCTTTTTGTGGGACTTGGTTTGCAATTTGGATCTGGAATTTTTTCGAATGACAAAAGTGTTATTCACATGATATCTATAGGCATCCCGGTATCTCCTCATACACTGGCTGAAGTTAAATATGATGCTTACATTTCTATATTTTAACCTCTGTTTTATCATCAGTTTGTTGCAGCTACACAGCCAATAAATTCATTGGCATTTGTTTTTGATGGTGTTAATTTTGGAGCATCTGATTTTGCATATTCTGCATATTCCATGGTAAATTTATCACCTCTTGTCTACATAGATTGAATCCTTCTCACAGTAGAATGTGATAGTTGTTAAGAATCTATTTGAGTTAAATCTTCACTAATATTTGACAATGAACTGAAGAGAGAGCGAAAAAGGATTCATTTAGCTGAACCAAATTTTAGTAGAAAATGCCCTAGTTAATTTTGTAATTTTCTAAGTATAAAATAAGCAAGTTTCCAATTATAATCTTCCATTTTCAGGTACTAGTGTCAGCAGTAAGCATTGGATTCCTGTTTTTCCTCTCCAAAACTAATGGTTTCATTGGAATATGGTTTGCTTTAACAATTTATATGGGATTGAGAGCATTTGCTGGTGTTTGGAGGTAATTATCCAACTTGCCATGCAAATAAACAATCATCAATATAAATTATTATCTTCTATAGCAGATTAATCAGAAACTTCAAATGAAATAGCATTCAAAACTTCGAATTGATTTGAAAAAATTTGTTTAAATTTTTGGTTGCCTATTTGCAGGATGGGAACTGGAACCGGGCCTTGGCACTTTCTTAGAGCCCGACTGTTGCCATAGATATAACTTCGTTTGTAGAATATCTGGAAGCTGAAAAATAAGATCTCACTGTAACATTTTGCCTCCATTTCTTGTTTATTTGTTTTTGTTTCTGTATTGTTTTCTGGGTAGCAATTTCTTTTTACTATATTCTACCTATATCTGTATAATTATCAGCCTTTTCCGTAATAAGAAGTTTTTATCCACTCCAACACTCAGTCCAGCATAATTGTCTAGCCCTTGTTTTTTACCTCTACTTATACAAAACAATAAAAGGGATGTCAGGACTCACTTGGACCATGATGGCCTTGCTCAAGCCCGACATGCTCCTAGAGTAGCTGTTAATATGAATAAGAAAAACTCTGTTGTAGTCATTTCTATACGTTCAATATACTCTACGGATAGTGAAACGCATAGAATTGAACATAAAAGGATTCTTGAATTGTTAAGAACAAAAATAAAAAGGGAAAAGTCATCCAATATCTCAAAGATGACCGACATAAATTGTGGGCACTAGAGTCCAGGCTGCTAAAGAATTTGAGTGGCAAACTCATATTCTATATAGCTGTACTGAGGATTCGTGAGAGACCAGAAAAGATTAGGACACGAACATTTCTAGATCATAATATATCAGAACCAATTTTTTTACAGAAATTTTAGATAGGTCTTTCTTCACTTCTGATAAAAGAACGCTACAACTTGTTTTCAGAGTTCTGATAAAGGAAAGTGGCGTAAGTTCATACAACTATGCTGTGTGTACAAACAGATTTGCCTTACAACTATGCTATGTGTACAAACAGATTTGCCAAACAAAGTTACATGTTGCCAGATGGCAACATTTCTTCGAAGTTTGCCCCAAAAACAAACTTAAAACATCCAATCTGGAGCTGCAGTCTCAGCCCCTATACACTGCCCTAACAATCTCCCTTGTACTAGGGGCTTATTTCAAGTTCATAACATCATATACGTTTAATGAGATGGATCATTTTGACCTTGTTTCCCTGCATGAGAAGATCCTGTAAAGCTATCCCGAAAAACACGAAGGAACATGGAAAGAAGATTTAAATAGCTATGACGGCAACAGTCAGGTGATAAAAAACTTGGGTCTTCAATTTCTTCATCCCACCCCAGTCCATATCTAAGTGCTCTTTGAAAAACATATAGAGTTTGGCAACTCTGTACATAATCTGGTTAGCACTTGGAGCATGAAACTGGAAGTCACCCACAAATCAACTAACAATAAGTGCAGCACTAAAAATACAGCAAGGGACAAAAAAGCCCGGTGAAATTTTAACTAGGAAAATACTCCGTTTATGGATCACATCTTGAGATTCCTTCGTGTAGCTTCCATTTTCAGCAAAAGGTCTTTGATATCCGTTTCCATCCTCATTTTCATATTGAAGTATTCCTGATATGCTCTTTCAAGGCCCTGGAGCTCATCCACTTTTTGTTTACACATCTCATCCGCCTCAGCCAATCGCAGTTTTGCAATTCGGGTCGTATATTCTTCTTCAATCATTCCATTTTTCGTTACTGCAATGCACTTTAGAGCTTCAGCTTCTCTTCTTGCATCATCAGCACGTGCTTGAAACATCTTAGCTTCTGCCTGCTTAATTCTCACAATGCTCTCCAATTCATCATATACGGGTTCCTTCTCAGTTTGTAGATCCATTTTCATTTTGTATTTATCACCCCTATTGCCATCAAAACTGGAAAGTAAACTAACAGATTTTTCCAATCGAGGAGCCTTTTCTGAAGAAACAGATTTTAGCCACATAGGTCCTTGGCTGGACCCAGCATTACCATTACTGCCACCCTTATTTTTTGTCGACAAATCTTTCCTAGATTCGGTGGAAATGAAGCCAGGCTTGAACAAATCAGATTCTGCAATTGAAGACATTATTCACACTATGCAGCGGAAGAACAACAGAGTCACAGAGATTATCCAAGCCAGAAAGAGAGAGAGAATTGAACATTATCACTGTGGCACTTATTTTATCAATAACTACTCAACGGCTAATACTGACGAGTAATTACCAACTCATCCTTTTCCCATCTCTTTTCTTTCCGTTCATTTATTTATGTTTATTTTACATTTTTTCTTCCAGAGCAGTGGTGGTGGTGTTAACAATTGATTATCTGTTCAGTTAAGAGAGTTAACAAGATAATTATCACGAGAGGGAGAAGAGTGAAGGAGGAGTACATATTTACGCTGTCTGCAAAACTATAGGCTTTACTTGTGAAGGTAGAGTAAAATAGACAAATTAGCAATTGTTAACATGTGGAACAATCAATCACTTTTAATGAAAGGTGCCTTTGAAATAATTCTTTCCGTGCAGGTTACCTTTATTTAAATGGGATTCCGCAGCAATTATAATTTTTGATGACTTTTGATAGCAGTGCGCATTTAGGCCCTGTTTGTGGCCCTTTAATTTCAAAAATTGGAGTATGGAATAGTGATTGATGTTGAAATGTACGGTTAAAAAAGAAGAAAATGTTTTTATATATGTGTAACATTATTTTAATGGAGAATGTGTTGTTGAAAATGAGTACTGTAGAAAAAATAATGTAGTAGAATGTGGGAGAATGGTTGACAAACAAGGGCTTATTAACCTTTTGAAAACTTTTCTTAAAGAGAAAATGGGTATGTTAGGGTGCGGGAGGATATTGAAAATTTATGAATTAAACAAAGCCATGCATTCAATAAATTAATCTGGTTACATATATATATTAGTAAGTTTTTAAATAAATAAATGAACTTTTTCATGTTTGAATTTTTTTACATAGTCATATTTACTAATAAAAATTTATCATTCATTAGTTGATAGAGAAAAATCTATGTCATAAAAATCAGACTGGACCGTTTTTAGTCCGATCCCAATTTGTTCAGTCGAACCAACATGTTTAGTCTGGTTTTAACCTTTCCAGTTCACATTTAGATGAAATTAAGTGTTTGTTTGGAAGACATTATTTGGAGTGAAAATTATTATTTTTTTGAATATGAGGTAAAAAAACATGAAAAGTTATAGATCCACGTGCAAAACTATTATGAAAAGTTATAGATCCACGTGCAAAACTATTTTATTGAAGAATGTATAATTGAAATTATTTTTGAGAAAAAAGTGATTTTCAAATACAATGTGCCACACACAAGCAGAGAATAATCACCAACTAATGAATGATATATATTTTATAAAAAATATAGTTATGTTTAAAAATTAAAATATAAAAATGTTTATTTAATTATTTATTAATTTGAAAACTTACGAAAGATATATTAACATATCAGGCTATATAAATTTTTTACGCAATTTAAAAGCAAAAAATATTTAATATAATTTTACAGTCAGACTAACAAATTTAAGAAATTTTATAATTTTTAAAAATTAATTTGAAGTAATTTTAACCAAATTAATTTATTGAATGCGTGTCCTCATCTAACGCATAATTTTTCGGTATCCTCTCACACCACCAACACGCCCATTTTCTCATTACAAAAAGCCTTACACTGAAAAGTCTTGAGAGTAATTTATAGTTGCATGAACTTCCAAAGGTTAATAAATACACTAACCAAAAGTCGCCAAAAATTACAATTGCTAAGGAGTCCCATAAAAAATAAAGGTAACCAGCAGCACCAAAAGAATAATTTCCAAAGGCGAATTAGATGTTCCCCTCGTTAAAATTGATAATTATTCCCAACTAATTAAATGGTACTGCACTGTATTTTACTCTACCTTCACATGTAAAGATGGCGTAAGTATGCGTACACCATATTATTACACCCCTACTTCACTTATCTAAGATCACTATACCAAGGGGGTTAACAATTAATTATCATGTGAGAGGACACTACAAAAAGATAGCCCATATATCTTATGCAAGCAACAGCAGCAGCAAAAAATATTAACTACCTCACAACAAGAATTTCCAAGGTTAATATTACGAGTTATTTTTATCTAACCAGCTTAACAAGTAAGACGGCAGAACAAGTGGTAAAAATGTAGCAGTTACTTAGTACCTAGTGATATTCTTGTATGTAGAAAAAAGAAAGGCAGCTATTGAAATATTAAAATGACATACAAGCTACAAATGGATTATCCCTCTACAGCATAAATTTCAAAGCATGATAAGACCACTTGTAAGAGCATTGAAATAAAGGAGTCAACCATTCAAACACCAGAAAGTTATATAGGGCCCATTTGGCAGGGTTTTGAAAAGCCAAAAGCGTTTTATGTGACTAAAAAGCTACTTTCGGATCTGCTCGAATAATTTTCTAGACGTGCTTTGTTTGACTAGAAGAGCTTTTAGAGGTAGCTTCCAGGGCAACTTCCTCATGAAACTCTTCTACAAGAAGCAGAAGTAGAAGCAGTGTTGAAGCATAGTGTAACTTGCATGTGCATATTAGATACAAGTACAATAACCAACACAGAAACCAATAAATCTAGAAAGAATTTTCCAAAAATCTGAAACAAATTCAAAGTTAGGAGTATGTTACTATAGCTCTAATTTTATATGGATATTGGAAATTAATAATGTATGTGATGTGCCAAAATAAGGAATCTCCTTTTTGTATAAATTAACATATGAAAACTGATTGATAGGCATTGAGTGCTTACCATTAAGGAAACCCAGAATATGGTTCTGCACCTCTTGAATGTAGGCTCTATTTGCCAATTTAGATAGCATCTGACTGGCAATCTCATGTAGTTGCTTCCCTCTCGAATCCTCACTGGCAGAGAATATTCTTCTTACATATTCAAGTTCTCTGGAAAGTGTTTCTGCTGTCCATTCTTTGACATAGTTCTGGAAAACTTCCTTCACAAAGCCAAACATCTCAGAAGGATGATCACAGGCAACACAGTGAAATTGCATTTCTGTAGTGCCTTGAGCACCAGCTGCACTATGCCCATTTCTAATATAGGATTCCCGTAATCCACAATCAGCATGACACCAATGTAAACATACATCACATCCAACCCAACTGCACGTGTTCGATGCCATGTCAAACTTCGAACACACGAGGCACATGCACTCCCTGCAAAAACCATTCTTCTGTGTGCATATTTTGCAATCACATTCATCCACAGGCACAAGACTCCGGCAAGTAAGATTCCTACATCTTAAATTTAGAAATATCTCAGCCAAATCAGAAGATTGTACGTTGTAATTTTGCTGAAGAAATTCCTGGAGACCGGTTTTTAGAGCCACCAAGATTTCCAATTGACTAACTGACGACTTCACTAGCATGTCCAGGGTAATATCTTGTCTGTTTCTCAATGCTTTCTGCAAAGCACGCAACTGCCAGTGCTTACCTGGATTTAAAATGATTTCACGAATAAACTCCTTCACACATGTCACGTGTTGTTCAGTCATTTCATTAAATTTCTGGGCCATCACATGGAGTGGCTCAGCAACTATCATAGTAACTATAGACTCAGCAAAGTCAGCTCCAACCACCAGTGCCTGCTTTTTTCCCTCTGGATTACTGGTCCTATGTAAACTAGCATTATCTCTATCTTCCATCACTGGTCTCCTGTCTTTGCTATATCCAGGTCCATTTCCATGAGATCCAATACTCTGCGAAGGAGATCTAATGTCATTTAGTTGCTGAGATTGTGCTCCACATAAATGTTTATTAACACTTAATTGCCTATCTAGTCCAATTGGTTTTGAACTTCCCTCTACAACTCTTAGATGTTGTAACACAGGTTGTCCACTTGAATTTCCTTGAGATGCTTGGAACTGATGATGCAGGCTATTTCCAATAGAAGTGCCTTGATATATTGGAATTTCTTTGTTCTTATGGTCATCTGAAGACGGAGCGTTCCAATCCACTCCCTGAAATATGGGCCGACTACCAACAGATTTCTCATAATCATATGCATCGTAAGTCAGTGAACAGCTAGGGTTGTGAGTGAACTGCTGAGAACCAGAAAAAGACACTGATGCAGTATATCCATCAGAATTTGTGTGAAATGTGCTAGGAAAGGATTGAGCACTCCTTGCATGACTAGGAGAACCAGCGTCCTGGCCTCTATTTCGAGCACTGATAGGCAATAAAACATTTGGCAAGCTGAGAGAAAGGTCAAGAGCAAGTTTTTCATCTTTATGCGTGTTCTGAGGTGACTGCTCGACTTTCTCTTGCTTCTTAACTGGATCATTGGAGAAAAATTCAAATCCTCTGGTACTCGGTCCTTCAAAACCACTGTTTTCGAATGTTATGAGGCCCTTTGATTTGTTTTCAATCTCCAAAAAGTTTTCCAATATGTGAGTGCTGTTTGAGGGCGAGACAGCAATATTTTTGCCCTTATCCTTCAAATGTTGGGTTGTTTTCTCTTTCAAGGGCACTTCAATTTCTTCAGCAAACCCCTTGTTTACATTTGACATATCAGCACCAGCTGCCTTATCTTCATGATCAGTACCTTTATCTTCCCCTTGTTCCTTTTGTACAATTTTTGGCTTTTCAGCAATTGTAGCGTCTGCATCCTCCTTGCCATGGCTTTCTATTCTAGCCTCCTCTTCATCATCACCTCTACAATTATCTCTTGTAGCCTCATTTTCATCTGCACTTCTGCTTATCCCCAGAAGTGAACTATTCTTATCATCTGGCAATTCGTTAACTTTATTTGTTATGTCTTGAACATCTTCCAATGTTCCAACTTCTGTTGGCTCCTCATGACTACCCACTTTACTCGTACCTCCCATTTCTAAAGGTGAGGAATTTTCTTTTTGCTGCAAAACTTTGTTCTGATTGTAATGTTCATGATGGAGCTCCATCTGAGAGGATTTCAATTTACCAGCAGCTTGCATAGGAAAATGCACGGGTTCAGCGTCCAGTTCCAGCTCCCCCTCTTCCCTTTCACTGCTAGGGGCGCCACTATCCACTGGCATATATTCACTTCTTTTTACTTCAAAACTCTTTGACTGATCGCTGACAGAATCCTTCGAACAAGCAGGAGACTTTGCATCTCTCGGTCCCTTGGGGGATTTCACCTTACCAACATCCTCTAACTCCACTCTATTTCCTCTGGCTAACTCACTACCACTACTTCTGTTTCCTTCATCTCCATCTTTCTCCACACTAAACCTTCGCCATGATGAAACACTCCCCTCCCTCCTTGACCTTTTACTCTCTGACCTAAACCCTTTTGGAAACTCCCTCCTAGGTCCTGAAAAGCTTTCAGATCGATGAATCCGATCCATGCCGTACCCAACCCGAGGCGAAGAACTCAAAATCCCTCTCTCATTCCCCTCTCTATGCCGATCATAGCTCTTCCTTCTATCATAACCGTCCATGTCATAATTTGACCATTTTCTGACCGATCTTGAACTGTCCCAATCATCTTCTAACCGATCATACCTAGATGATGATGAAGACAAACCCTTTCTCCCACTCTCAGAAGACTTGTAATAAGAGCTCCTATGAGAAGAAGAAGATCGGTTGAAACCCAGATCCTCCTCCCTTCTTCCCCAATCTTTAATAACACCCTTATCCCCATATGGGTCAAGATCATCACTTGACCTCAATCTCTTCATATTCTTAAACTTCAAAAATAACTAACTCTGCGCAATCAAATATACAGAACATCAAAAAGATTCAACAAAAACCATGACTTTTGCACAATTTTCTCTGTTATAAATATCATTACTTCAACGAAATTCGACTAAACTACCACAACATTTTGAAAAATCAAAGAAAACCTTCAAACTACTCATCCCAATCATCCATTCCATTCAATCTCCAAGTAAACACAGACTAAAATATTGCTTGAGCTGTAACCCTAGGTTCCAGATGCACCAAACTTTTCAACACCGACTACAAAATTAAGAAAAAAATAACTCCAAATCAGCAAATCTGACCTTTACAACCCTAATTTCCCATTGAAGACTTTCGATACCACCAAAGGCAGACTCAAAGACACTTTTGAGAAAATCAACTAATACGTACGCCGGAAAAGCTCACTACCCGTTTTATTTATACGGGTGGATGGGAGGTTTTATTACTTCAGTCAACGGAGATTTTGGGAGTTTCTAGAGAGAGAAACTAGAATACGCAAAAGTGCGTAGAGCACACAGGTCAAGGATTAAGGCTTTTGATGGGGACGAGGAGAAATATATTTTTGTCTACTGTTTCTTGAAATGTAAAAGGCAGACCAGTTTTGACCTTTCCACGTCAGGTTACTGACAAATCGGTCTTCATAGTGAACTAGCCCCCATTAAATTATAAGGTTCAATTTGATTGAAAATATTGAATTGAATTGAATTGAAAAAGAATTTAAGGAATTGAATTGTTTAGAAATTATTTTTTTTGAGAATTGTAAATTATTGTATTTGATTGGTATAATTTTTTAAGTGAAAAATATTGAAATAAAAGTATTTTTTATGCTCGTTTGATTTTATTTTACATGAAAATTATCAATTAAAGGGATAGATTTTACTGGTATTGAAGATGAAATTTGTTTCCATTGTCAACCCAAAAAAAAAATTCAAGATAATCATCTATCTTTTGATATTCGTTTTGCTTTGTTTTACATAGAAATTGTCAATTAAAAGAAAATATTTTTTTGCATTATTCTTAGAATTTATTTCCATTGCCAAAAAATTAAAAA
>NC_036241.1:16489024-16501344 GCF_002742605.1 Olea europaea var. sylvestris | reverse complement strand
AAAATTAATACGTCACAATTTATGTATCAATCACAGATCACAAGGTCACAACTTATTAGATAGACAAAACTAATATTTTTTAGGTCACATCGGTTACAATTTATCTTCATCGATCACATATTGTTTATTGGTCATGGATTAATCAATTCAATGGTCACAATCAAACAAATAATATGTGACCACCCCAACCTTTATGAAAACCACCGCATCCAACAATATCACTGCCATCATTGCCTCCAGAACTACCACATGCACTGACAGCAACATCGTCTCATCCTTGATGTACTCTTGCCAATGCTAGATCGAAACCTAGAACTTAGCCAACATCACCAACAACTCACATCACAGCCATCGCCATCACCAACATCTCGACGACCACAGTCTCACCATCATAGCACACCACCACAAAAATTGTGACCAATGTGACCTAAAAAAATATTAATTTGTTTCAACACCAATCTATATTCAATAGACACCGCAATAGCCCTAGCTTTAGTTACCAGAGAATCGAAATAGTTATGGTATTACGAAGAGAACGCAAAGTCAAGAGTAAAACCACCGCGGTAGACATAGATAAGGAGCGGGAGCTTTTGATTGTGAGCAGTAGCACTTTGGGGGAGGAAAAGTCACGCTCCAACCTTTATGAAAACCACCGCATCCAACAATATCACTGCCATCATTGCCTCCAGAACTACCACATGCACTGACAGCAACATCGTCTCATCCTTGATGTACTCTTGCCAATGCTAGATCGAAACCTAGAACTTAGCCAACATCACCAACAACTCACATCACAGCCATCACCATCGCCATCGCCAACATCTCGACGACCACAGTCTCACCATCATAGCACACCACCACAAAAATTGTGACCAATGTGACCTAAAAAAATATTAATTTGTTTCAACACCAATCTATATTCAATAGACACCGCAATAGCCCTAGCTTTAGTTACCAAAGAATCGAAATAGTTATGGTATTACGAAGAGAACGCAAAGTCGAGAGTAAAACCACTGCGGTAGACATAGATAAGGAGCGGGAGCTTTTGATTGTGAGCAGTAGCACTTTCGGGGAGGAAAAGTCACGCTGAAATGACCTTTTTCGACCTGAGAGACAGAGAGAGAGAGAGAGAGAGAGAGAGAGAGAGAGATGACGGATGGAGAGGAGAAATTGGAGACGGAATATGATTAATTGGAGATGATGGGTGGAGAGAGAGGACAGGTGAGGGGAGAAATTGATTTATATACCTAATATTTAAATATAAAAAATCTGATTTTTGAAATGTTAAATTACTAATCTTATTTTTGAACCCTAGATTTTAACTCTGGAGTTTTCTGTAATTACCACATTAATTATTGGGTCATAACCTACACTTATACAGGACAAATTTTTAAAAGATTATTTATTGGGCACGTATATGTCTGTTGGGCCAATTAATTACTGGACATTTATTTCATATCTTTGCTTAATTTTTGCATATTTATGTTTAGAATAATATGTGAAATTATAGAATTAATTAAATTGTGCAACGTTGCAAATTATGCGCATATTCAGTTTGCACGTTAATTATGTTTAAATTAATACATGCAATTTTTAGATGAGTTAATTTTTATGCAATTTATAATGCTTATGAGAATTTTATGCATAATCATAACATATTAGTTAATATTATGCTAGTAGACTTATTCTCGTATTGAATCAATCATTTATGTATAAAATACATGTCTAGTGATTTATATAGTTTTATTTATTTAAGAATTAGCCACAGCATCTTTACTTAAATAAAATTATATATTAAGATTGGGATCACATAAGGATTAAAAACGTTAAATTGTAATTAATTATACTTAATACATTAATTTTTTTCCCACGGGAACTTTTATTATATTTATATAATTAATTGGAATAAAATATGAAATTACCTCATAATTTGCCCACAGGAATTATGAATAAGTACATAGCTTGATAGTTTTATTATAAAATTTACTTTATAATAGAATAACAAATTGTTTTCATAATTAACTTAAATACGAATTAAGTGCGTCATTTGATAATTCTATCATAAGGAATAATTGAATATGCTTGAAGTAAAAATTAAGCCCACAAGCAATTTTTATGTTATTATATTTAATTTTAGCATGATTTACATTGGTAAAACATGCAATCTATTCAATTAGGTCTCGATTTTAACATATTCAATTTTAATATTATGCTTGGTTCACCAAATCAGAATAGTGTGGCAAAAAAAAAAAATAGAATATTATTGAACATGGTGCGGAGCATGTTTAGAAGCTCCAACATTCCTAAATCCTTGTGGACTGAAGCACTTAAGACAACTGCATATATATTAAATCAAGTTTCAACTAAAGTCGTCCCAAAGACACCATGTTAATTATTGAAAGGTTGGAAATCAAGTTTACGACATATATGTGTTTGGAAAAACCCGTCTAAAGTGATGGAGTATAATCCATAAGAAAAGAAACTGGATCTAAGAACCATTAGTGGGGTATTTCATTGGATATGTTGAAAGGTCTAAAGGGTGCAGATTTTACTGTCCATCTCATAACACTAAGATCACGGAATCAAGAAATGCTAAGGTTCTTGAGAATGACTTGATAAGTAGGAGCGATCAAATCAGAAACAAAATTCTTGAGCATGATCATTTAGAATCGCAACCTTCCACCTCAGGTGACATGTTAGTCATAGCTCATAGCACCCCTCGAGTACAAACAGGTATCGAACAACCACTTATTGAAATTTCACAAGCTACTGACAATGTTCAAGTAGATCGGGTAATTCAGGAATTACTAGAGCCTTCTGAACAAACAACTGAACCACGAGCTTCTCAGGAAAATGATGGTACAACATTAACAAGATCTATTAGAATCAAAAGTCCAGCAATCCCTAGTAATTATGAAGTGTATCTACAAGAACTCGACCACAGTATTGGAGCCAAACATAATCTCGAATCATTTTCATAGACCATGAGTTGTAAAAAGTCAAAATTATAGTAATGCCATGAAGGAAGAAATGAATTCCATGAAGAGTAATGAAATCTGGGATCTTGTTCGAGTTGCCTAGTGGTGCCAAAGTTATTGGCTATAAATGGGTCTTTAAGACTAAAAAGAACTAGTTGGGCAACATTGAGAGATACAAGACGAGACTAGTTACTATGGTATTTACTCAAAAGGAGGGAATCGATTACACGGAAATCTTATCTCTGATATCTAAAAATAATTCTCTACGAATTATTTTGGCATTAGTAGCCCAATTTGACCTTACAACAATGGATATAAAAACAGCATTTCTCAATAATAATTTAAAAGCTAAAGTTTATATGAAATAACCTGAAGGATTTCCCTCTAATAATAGTGAGCATTTGGTCTGTAAGTTTAAAAAGTCTATTTACGATCTAAAACAAGCATCCCATCAATGGCATTTTAAATTACATGGAGTAATTTCTTTACTCAAATTTGTTGAAAATTTCATGAATCAATGTATATACCAAAAGGTTAGTGAGAGTAAGATTTGTTTTCTATTTTATGCGTAGATGACATTTTACTTGTATCCAATGACAAGGTTTTGTTGCATGAAGTGAAACAATTCCTCTCTAAACGTTTCAATATGAAGGATATGGGTGAGGTATCTTACATCATTGGCATTATGATCATAGAGACAGATTAGAGATATTTTGGATTTCTCTCAAGAAACTTATATCAGCAAATTTTGAAGAGATTTCAGATGAAGGAATGGTCGCCAAATGTATCTCCCATTGTGAAAGATAGTAGGTTAAATTTGAAACAATGCCTAAAAATGATATAGAAAGGGAACAAATGAAAAACATTCCATATGCTTCAGCTGTTGAAAGCCTAATGTATGCTCTATCCGCTCTTTTATTTTTAAATTTATTACTTTAAAAAAACATAGACTTGAAATGTTGCCAAACATCTCATCTATCTTATTTAGGCAAAAAAAATCTCTCTCTCTCTCTCTTTGATTTGGTCAATAAATTGACAAAGATAACCTAACGATTTATTAAATTTTTTCATATAATTCAACATATTAGACTACTATAATTTTTTATTTTTTTACAAAAATGGAAACTCAAATTTAACATAAAATATCCAAAGTTTGAACACAATAGTACGAAAATAACGTGCACATAATTAAACATAGGATGTCCTAACAATAAAAAAATTTGACGATAGTCCTTGTTAAAATCTTTACTCACCGACCCTATATGCACCACTTGGTCAATCTGCCACACATATTCACGACTTATTCTAATCTAAAAGTTATTGTAAGAGTGAGTATTTTGAAAAAAAAAAAAACTTAGTAAGAAGTACGTGCATATTCTTATTAATATGATATAAATATAAAACGATATTGCATACCGACGTTTCTTAGATTCAGAGCAAATTTGTCGCAACATCGAATAACTCAAGGAATTTTATAAGAATCCCTATATCCCGTAGGATTTACATATTTGACCAAACGGTCCATTCCGTAGGATTTAATATATTCGACCTAACGGTCTATTTCGAAAAATTTAACATAAAAATCAACACGGCCCTATAGTATTTCACGCCAAAACACATATAAATATCAAGAAATAAGAATTTTCCCTTGCACCATATATTCTTATCTCAAATGATATGAAAAATTCTGAAACATTCCTTTGAGACAAAAAAAATAAATAAATAATGGTCAGAATATTTGTAAGAGAATGAAAACCGACTTGTGAAATTTTGATTGTAGCTGAATAAAATAACACTCTTTTTCAACAAGTGTATATGTTAATGTGTGAAAATCATATGTATGGTAAAGGAAATAAAATTCTCGCATACATTATATATATACACAATGTCTACTAGTATGCCTATAAATCATGTAAAACATCTATAAATTTCAAACGTACAAAAAGTTAATTCTGTAAATCAATTGGTCAATTAATATAATTTTCATTTCCAATCAATCACGTTGTGGAATTCAAACATACATTATATATATACACAATGTCTACTAGTATGCCTATAAATCATGTAAAACATCTATAAATTTCAAACGTACAAAAAGTTAATTCTGTAAATCAATTGGTCAATTAATATAATTTTCATTTCCAATCAATCACGTTGTGGAATTCAAAAATAATAATTAATTATTTATTATATAATTGAATGAATATGCACTGTTTCAAATTTCCTAGGAAATTGTACAGTGAAGTTTTCTTTTATTATATATATATATTATAGGTTTTAGAATATTTTCTTTCTATCAAAATAACTGAAATATGATTAGCGCAAAACTATTTTTCTCGAGCCAATTTATGTTACACAGACTATAAAATGAGTATAATATCGACATGTTTATTATTAACTTTTAAAATACCTAAATATTCAATCCAAATAACTCACGATAAAATTCTAAAAATACAACTAAACAAAATAAATCATTTATGCAAACGAGTAAATCGCGTGTATCACTTCAACTTTTAAACTGTAGTGTGACAACATGGCTCGACATGAACTATTTTATTTGCTGAATTACCAATATTAAATTTAGCTCATATGAAATTAAGATTTAAAATTCAGAATGTTACAAGGCCTAACATTGCATTTGTTATAGAAATACTAGGACAATATCAAAGTAATCCAGGTATTGATCACTAAAGAGCAGTAAAGAAACTAATGAGATACCTTTAAGGAACCAAAAATTACATGTTTATATATAAAATGAACGGATAATCTGAAAGTGACTGGATACTCAGATTCAGACTTTGCCGACTGTGTTGATTCATGCAAATCAATATCAGAGTATATTTTTATGATGAATGGTGGAGCTGTATCATGGAGGAATGTCAAGCAAACCTTGCCTAAAGTAGAGTTCGTTTCTTATTTTGAGGCTTCTTCGCATGGTGTATGGATCAAGAGTTTCAAATGTGGGCTCAGAGTTATGGATTACATTTCTAGGCCATTGAAAATTTATTGCGACAATTTGAATACTGTCTTTATGGCTAAAAACAACAAATTTGGTAGTCAAAATAAACGTATCGATATTAAGCTAATGTTTGAGTCACATTATTTTCATAAGAATGTATTTTTACATAGTGTATTGATGTAAAATGTATGGTTAAAAAATAAGAAAATTTTCGAATTTGCGTGTAATTAAAGAATATGTGGTTGAAATAATGTTAAATAACTGTTTAAGAATGAATTTTTCAAAAGAATGTGGATCAAACAGGGCCTAAGTATTCAGCTATAGGAGAACGTATTAAAGAAAAGAAAGTGATCATTGAGCAAGTAAACACTGAATTGATGATCGTCAATCCTTTGACTGAAGGTATGCCACCATTGAAATTCAAAAATCATGTAGAGAAAATGGCACTTAGTTCCACTATATAATGGTATATACAACTTTTGTATGAAACTTCTATTTATTGTGATGTTTTCTCATATTCATGCGAGCCTTAATTTATTTGAGAAAATACATTTATGTCAAATTAAGAATAAGACATAGGGTCTCATCATTAAGTATTATTACCTCATGAAGAATAATTCTCTAGAAACTAAATGCATCGTAATATATGGAAGGTATTACTCGTTATTAGAAAACTCATTGCCATAATTCATATGTTTATTTCTTAAAAAGGATAATCGATGGGATCAAGTTGAAACATTAGGTTGAATGTATGCGCCCCATGGGAGAATGTAACAAATCCGTTTCTTCTTCCCTTTCTTCAATAGTTAATTGATGGTCTAACATTCATAGAGTTCTCAATTTTAACATTTATTGGAGTCTTAATTCACCAATGATTGGAATTTTGGTAACTTAAGCCATAAGTTGACATAAATTTTGGCTATATACGGAGATGGGTTTGGTCCCTAGATCCACCTCTGAAAATACAAGACACACCATCAATATATGTGTTGAGAGCTTAGAAATGCTATTACCTAGAACAAAGGGAGAGCTTCTGGAATAACATCAATGGTCGGAGGTATGAACTAGATCCATGAAATTTTTTTATTTTTCAATCCAATTTATTTCCGCATAATTGTTTAGGATCAATTTTTAGTATGACATTTGAACCATTAAGATACCAAAGTGAATACAGTATGCTTAAACCACCAGAGCAAATACAATATCCAAGCTCTTCCAATTTGAGCAATATCGAAATGGTAGCAACGGCCCAAAATTTGGCCATTTAGAAGCGCTTCGCCTAAATCATCGAAATCTTCGCGAATCGATTTGGGTGCTTTTTCAATCATTTCCTGTGCAATTCCCGTCTTTCTCCATGGCCTCAAATCTTCGTGAATCCATCGAAAAAATTTTGGGCATTTGGGGTTTAATGAAGGGTTTGGATTGGAGAGTTTGTATGAAATTGGGTAATTTTTTAATGAAGGACAATGCAAAGATTTTGCCCTTTTGATTTGACTAAAATTGATCAGATTTTGACTTTTTTGGGCAACTAGCGGTCCATTCGTTTGAACTCCGAGTGCATATTTTTGAAATATTTGAAATTGTAGATGACATGGAGTGAATGTTAGAATAAAGTCTATGAAAAAATGAAATATTAGGGACTGCTATTACAATTTTCCCTATAATATATATAAGCAGGAAAATTACAATAAGTACGCACCATATTTGACCTAAAAACTTTGAATTTGTATTAAAGAATTACTAATTAAGAATCTGTTTGAAAAAAATTAAAGATTGAACCCAAAGCTGATTCCTGTTTCGAATATAAGCACATTAAATCAAATATAAAATTAAACCAATTGATAGCCATAAATAATTTTCTAACATATCGTCCTGATAATCATTATTGCCTTTGTTCGGGTTTTCTATTTAGTTGCTAAAATTATAAGTTGGTAGAATTGAGCTGTCTATGAAATGTATGATTAAAATTAATGTTTGACTTTGAAATGTAAATTATAATAAATTCATTCGGGAAGAATTTATTAACGACTTAAGTCACTTTTTTTTTTTTTTTTTATAACTCAAGGGTCCAAGCTTTACTTGATTAATTCTGAAGAGTGGTGGCCTTCACCCCTGGTTCGCCACCCAGATAAATTAGGATTCGGACACAGCTTATACACATTTAGACCGGATATTTGAGATGCGGTTCTCCTCTCTGTAAACCCCCTTTATGACGTGCGAACAATATTTTAATGGAAAATGGTATGAGCAATTCACATGACAAGTTAATAGCCAATTTGAATGGAAGTGGACGGAAAGGACCTCGATTAATGAAATGTTGATCCAGGGATGTCCTTGCTAAAATTCAAACGATAGATCTTAAATCCATAGAAAGTGAATACGATAGGGGCCAAAATAGCCAAAAGCCTTTCACAACTATGCCCATGTTTGACAACCATTAAAACAAAATACCTTTTTTCTTCTCAAATTCGTTTTTAACTACACATTTCCACAATAAAATATTTTACATATAAATTTAAAACTTTTCTCTACTTTTAATTTAATAAGAGAATTAAAAAAAAGAAATTTAAAGACATTTAGCACCTGTTTGGTATATATTAAAATAAGATTTTTAATAAATTTTTATAAAAAATGATGAAATATGTGGTTAAAAAACTATGAATCCCATTAAAATGTATAGTTAAAATTTATTATTGATGTTGACTTAAAATTTTATCAAATTTTAATCTGTGCCAAAAAAGAGCTTAATACAATCTTATAATTTAAATTTTACAGTGAATGAAGTTGGCATTGATTATTATGTAGGTCCCTACCGTTATTTTCAATTCGTAGCATTACTTATTTTACATTCATTTCAAAATAGTTTCTCATTACTCAGCCCCTGTTTGAGCCCCATTTTTACTTCATTAAAATGAAAAATATGACCGTTATCCGTCATATCAAGCCATCATTTTTGAATTTCTATCTCTGGTGTGGGGCCCATAACGGCTCTATTTTTCATTCTCATTCTCATTATAATGTGGCTCAAACGGGCTCTTAATTAACTCATCTGTTCCATTTCAAAATGTATCTATCATAATGGTACTATTATTCATTATCTTTTGCATTCGAATAATTTAGTAGAATAGGGTAATTGTTAATTATTTAGAAGAATATAGGAATTGTTTAGCAAGACGCAATTAAAGTTAATATTAAGAATTCAATGTATAATTCCCCTAAAAAACAGAGGTAGGATAAATTGTTATTTTTAAATAAAATAGGAAAACTAAACCATTGGTTCCCAACTTATTGATCAATTAGCAAATTAGTAACACAACTTTTAATGTAATTGCACAACTAGTCCTCAATAAAAGGGGCCATCCAAAAATTTGTTAGTGGCTTGTCCACAAGTTTATCAACTTCATGAAGGTCGAAGTCCTTAGGGTTTTGTCTTCACAGTTTGTTTGTAATGGTAACATTGCGATTTAATGAAGATTCAGATAATTATCATGGAAAATAACTATGTAATTATATTAAAAAGTCGGAGATAAACATATTGTAGTAATAATTTAATAATTTTATTCATTATTAATTATGAACGTCGTCAATTTAGGTGATTGTAAACTCCTAATTCATTGTCCAATACATGCATCATGATAATAGAATTACTCCTAAAATATCATTTTTCAATAATAATGGTTCTTATGTTCTATTTATGATTATATTTGTTCTCTTAATAATTTTCCCAAAATTTTAATTTAGACAAAAATAAGTAGTTATAATTTTAAAAAAGTTTATGTACTTAGAATCTGTTTATTTTGGATTAAAATCTCAATTCAAAGTCAATATTAAATTTTAACCACATATTTCATGGGACCCACAACTTTTCAATCGCACATTTTGAAATCTTCTAAAAAAATAATTTTAATCCCGACCAAATGCCCTTAGGCACCGTTTGATAGTCACCAATTTTCTAGGAAAAATGGAATTAGAATGCCAATTTCCAACTTTTGTGTGTTTGATAGTGTTTTGTTTTCCATGAAAATTAAATTCTTGAATTTCTTGGGAGTTGTAATTTTATAGCTTTTGTGGAAATTGATTTTCTCGGTTACTGTTAACTTTTTTTTTTTTTTTTTGTAATGTAAACAAATTCTAAAAATTATTGTAAAAAAATATTTCTCTTTAATTGGCAATTTTTATGTAAAACAAAGTCAAACGAACACCAAAAGATAGATAATTTTCTTGATTTTTTTTATTTTTTTACAATGGAAACAAATTTCATCCCCAATACTAATAAATTTCATCCATTTAATTGGTAATTTTCATGTAAAACAAAGTCAAACGAATACAAAAAAACACTTTTATTTCAACATTCTTCAAAAGAAAATTATACCAATCAAACACAATAATTTACAATTTTCAGGAAAATAATTTCTAAACAATTCAATTCCTTGAAATTCGTTTTTCTTTCTATCTAATTTTCATCTTTGCAATCAAACGGGCCCTTAATCTTTTTGTACATAGTAACTTAATCATGTTTTTGTGGATTTTAATTTCTCATTAAAAAACAAGCAAATTAAAATTGATATAAAATATTTATTTTTAAATGAACTAAAAGGAAATCTAAAACGGTGTGTTCTCTTTGCCATTTTCGGGTTGTTTCCTGTTTGCGATTTTTCAAAATAGTGAAAACGCATTCTCTTTCCCGTTTTCGAAAACGAAAGAAAAAATTTGTGAAGAAAACACAAAATGCTATTTTTGTCGTTTTGGGCATTTTCAATACAAAACTTGAAAAAACTGAAAACACGGGAAACAGTTCCATTTAGTCCAAAATTCTTCCTCTTTCTTAAGCTAACAATCCATCGCCTCCTTCCATCAATAACAACCACCACCCGCCACCTAAGCCGTTGGACCCACAGACCACCAACACCTCCTCACTCCCTCTACAACCTCCGGCCATCGTCTGCCCACCAGATAGTTGGAAACAGCACCAATTCCCATCCAAAATCGGGAGCACATTTGCTATTTTTTCCCCAATTACTTCCACATCCGTCCACCTTCTCGATCGTAGAGCACCACCATCAGGGGCGGACCCAGAGGCTTCGAACTGTGGGGTAAAAAATGAAGGCTTCGCCCTTCTCGGCTGCGCCGCTGCTGTTTGGGAAGAAATTGTTAGATATTTTTCATTATTTTGCATGTATTTATTTTTTTGTTTTGCGAATGATTTGTCGCCCCAACTAGTGTTTGTTGTGGCGCAACGGGGATCGACCTGTTTTATTTTCAAAAGTTTTTGAATAGGTGTATCTGTTCGTTTTGACTGCTACTTCCAACATATATGTTCTTCATTTCAAGGGACACACCTATTCAAACGGTTGCCTCAAATTCTATAAATTCTGAGCGAATTCTCGTTTGCAAAACACATTAAAAAATATTCTTCTCTTTTTCTCTTGGCATCATCAGTTCTTTTTCGAGTGTCTTCTTGGTTTGATCAAATAGTCACAATTTGAATCAAACGCCTCCATTGTATTCTAAGAGAGATTTTCTATCATACTCCAGTCGTGACTTCGTTGGATAGGGAAGAAACATCTCTTAAAAGATAACGTTTTTTGTGCCTTAGAGTTCATTAAGTTTTCAGTTTTCCTACATTTTTCTCATCAGAAATCGGTGGGGAGACAATGGAGTGGAGAGTGGATTATGGTCTTAGGTCTATCATCTATGGACTATGGATTAATGGATATGGATAATGGATTGGAGTTATTGGATCATATGGATATGGATGATGGATTCTCGACATTGGACTAGCCGGCTAGGAATTAATTGGAACCCCCAAATGTTCATGGATAACCGTTTTCAAAAAAAAAAAATAAATAAATAAATAAAATATGTGGGGTCATTTGACCCCACATGACTCCATGTGGGTCCGCCCCTGACCACCAGAACATTCTTCTCAACCAAGCACATCTAGTTCTACCATGGGTCATCCTCACTTTCGTCCAGAATTGGCTGAGTTTTTTGGGTATCTATTTTCTTCCTTCCACTGGCAAATTTAAACTTACGAGAGATTTTCTGCTTTAAAAAAATGAGATTTCATTTTTGCTATTTCAGATTTGGTATTTTACAGCTTGTTGTATTAATCTTCATTGATTAATTTTAATTGTTTTCAAGATGATTAAGTATTGGGTGAATGAATTGAAATTGTTGGAGAATTTTCAAGATGATATGGATAATGAATTCCTGAGTCAATTGTGTTGTAAGTGTCGGGTGGATGAACTGAAATTATTGGAGAGTTTTGCTTCTGGAGGTTACCATTGAAAACCCAATTCCACATCTTGCAAATGAATATATCAACGATTGAACTATTATTTTGGTCCTTAAGCCTCTCTCACCCACCCCACCCCACCCAC
>NC_036241.1:16477244-16488437 GCF_002742605.1 Olea europaea var. sylvestris | reverse complement strand
CCACCCAATGGATGCCTACTACAGGTTCACCATGGACTATGTGTTTTAGGGTTTATTTCAAACTTATCATACAGATCCAAATTCATCATTGCCTTCCAAATAACCAGGGGAATGGTTTATTTGTATTGAAAGGGTTTGTATCATGGAGCTATAGATGCCTATTGCAGATAACTTCATTGCCTTCCAGATTACCACGGGGCTATTAGACAACTATGGTCATGAAAGGGTTTTTGAGATGATCAAAAGACAATCTTCATTGATAACAATGGTATATTATTTGTCAAATTTCTCGATGAAGTTGAGTTGCTGCTTTTTCCTTCACTAGCCTTCTGAAATATATACCACATGCTTCACCTACGTTATATTCTTGCAGGACTGGAGTTGATCTTGGAGATTCTAGAATCAACTAACTTGAAGTACCAAAAAGATAGCTCTTTGGCTTTATGCAAGGTGGCTAGTAAAGCCAGCTCACTTTCTCCTATGGATGCAGCTCCTCCCTCCCCCAACACCCCAGGTTCTGATTATGATCATTATTTTGGATATGGCATCCATGTTTTTGTTTAGTCAGTCAATCAATCTATGTAATGTTTTTGCTTAAGGTTTTTAGCAATTTTGTAATTTGCATATCTTTTCAGCACTCGAACTCAAATATTAGGGAAGTTTTTAAACTACACAGAGAAAATTGAAAGAAAATACTATCGTGTTGCTTAATTAGAAATAATCAGTCAATTAGGCATATCAAATATACTTGCTATTTGAAGTTTGAAGCTAGAAACAATGAGTTGTTTTGAACTTTTCGGAGACATGTTTGGTTAGCGGAAATGTAGTTGCATATAAATTAAGATTACAAGTAAAGTTGTGGAAACACAAGTTCTATCTTTCCATCCCAATTATAAACATGCATGTTTTATCAACTTGCTTGTTTGTGTGCATTCTAAAACACTGCTGCTTGTAAGCAAAGAAGTTCATCTATTTTTCAGCTTTAACTCTTCCAATATTTCTTAAGGAAATCCTTTTCTCGTTAGCAATAATTTATTACTGTGTCTTGTATTGCTTTCCTTGGCATAGTTTTTACGGTGTCTTGTATTGCTTTCCTGATTTTTTCTTTAGCTCTACCATTTTTTTATGCCGTATACACTTTAAAGTGCTATCGACTAGTGTGCACTAACCTGCACTTATAAGTTAGATATGCATGTAATCCACAACTAGGCTTGAGTATTCTTGGATTATGATCACGAAGCGAGTCATAAGAGGGCCAAAATTTGCAGTTGTTGGAAGTGGGCCCTCAGGCTTGTTTGCTTCTCTTGTGGTTGCTGAACTTGGTGGAGATGTTACATTAATAGAAAGAGAGTAGGTAGTTGAACACTCTATTAGTTCGTAATTAAAGCATGCTATTTTCTTTTTGCTCCTTCAGGCTTATTTGTAGGTAGTGCCTTCTTCCTTTTCATTGAGTTGTACCCATGAATAATCTTTGGCCATTGTAACGTGGTGCTCCTGATGCAATGAAATGTTGAGCTCTCCTGTGAGATGTATTGATGAGATTCTTGCACTTCATTATTGAGCCGATGATTTCAAGGGTCAGATGAGAGACAAAAGGAGATGGAACTTTATGATTTGAAGTATAAGAAGAAACGGATGTTATTATTTTTTGATATAATACTTGATTGTAAGTATAAGACTACATACATTGGTGATATGCAATTCAATATAGAAGGGATTGCTTCACATTTATACATACAAATGTATTATTTGTCTCAAAAGGACTATAGTCTTTCGAAATAATTTGTACGCCTGAGGTTTCAATCAAGACAAATTTTACATCTCACGAGGCTATATTTGGCTTATATTTATAAACACTCAAATCATTTTTCATCAATACTTTATTAAAGAATGTTGGTTAAAAATGAGTTATTTAATACATTTCATTTAACACTCAAATCATTTTTTACCAACTTTAAAATTTATATGTTATTTAATACTATATTAATATTAAAATATTAAAATTTATTGAATAATCAGATATCTTGAATAAAATATTATAAAAAATATTCTCAAAATTTCAAAGTAAATGCGTTTTCCAATTTTATATTTCCATAAAGACAAAAAGAATGAATTTTCAACAATTTCAAAACAGCCACTCAAAATACAAAATTCAAAATGAATTCAAAACTCAAAACTACAAAACTAAAACACGAAGAGAACATCCCCTATAAGCTATACTCTTTCGATGCCAATTTTCGCATAAGTATTATTATAATGATAATACTTTATATTTTAATATTAATTTAATTTAAATATCAAGAGTATAAAAAAATAAAAATGAGAAACTGCTATTATAAATCTAGCAATATAAAATATTTAATAAATTATCAATTAGCTTTATAAAAAATCAGTCTGAAACATTTTTTATATTTACTTATTAATAATTTGTAGATCATATTTGCAGGAAAAATCACATATTATAGTTTTTTTCAAAATCTTATAATAGTATTTTTAAATTAAAGTAATCTCGTCTAAATCAAAAAGTAGAAAAATATATATCTTAACAAAAATAAAAAATTTTAAATTTTAAATATAATAAAATAATAATTTAATATTTATGTAATTTGCTCCGTATATTAGTGAACACTGATTGCCAAGTGCTCCGTCTCCCGAATCTTCTTCAACCAGCACAAAGACAATACAAGCTCAATCACATAAACAGAGATTTAAAGTTTCGATCTTTTTAAACGAAAAATTGATTTAAAAAGCTTTAATTATCTACGCAAAATTGGAGAAAAACCCAGTAAGTTCACTCCATTTCATCATCTGTTATTTATGTTTCTTGAACTCATTTTGATTTTTGTATGAACGTCATGGGCTTATGAGTAGTATATTATTCTCTTAATGTAATCAGAAGTGTAGGGAAATGAAATGAAGTATAACAATTCATAATCGCGCAAATTATTTACTTTTCAGCGAATTTTAATATTTTCTGTAATTTATTTTGATTACAGAATACTAATTTAATAAATTAACAAAATATGTTGGAGTTGAAACTAAGTCCAAGCCTGTAAATACGGCCTCCCAGATTGCCATACACATCAAAATATTGTTCTGATATTTTCTTTTTACGGTCCTGCATTTTCCATTAATTATATGTTGGCTCATTTGATTTTGAGTTATTAATGTGACCTAATATATTTTTCGAAGCGATAATAACAAGCTGTTAATAACTTGGAGGTTTCAAGAAAACTTTAGCAAGATCTAAAGTAATGGTGGAATTGGAGGAGCAGCAGAGTCCATCAGCAGGTAATTTTCTTATTTTTAGCCTTCTTTAACCGTAATATGGTTTTTCCCATTTTTTTTTCAATTACTTGTGTCCATAAGTTAAAGAATGTAATGAGCCACATATGTTGTATAAATAAAAGAAAAAGGAAATATAGACCGCAAGTGTTGTGTTGTGAAAACTCTGCAATGTGAACAAGTAACACACATGCCCACAGATTATTATCAACCTTGAATCATTTTTACGATTGGTGGGTTTTTTAGGATACCTTCAGAGGACAAAGACTAAGCTGAAAAATGGTTTTGGAAGCTGTAAAGTAGTTCTTTTTGTGGTTTTTATGATGGATTCAGTATGCTATTGTGTTCATTGTTGATAGTTTTGTTTAACATATTGGCCTTTAGTTAAGTCATACCATCTTCTGTAAGCTGACATAATTTTATTCCCTAGGAATAAAGCATGGAAAATAGTTCCTGCATTGAAATTTGATAAATGTCCTTTGATTTGGATAGTTTTGCTGTTAGAGCATATTGTATATTAGAATAAGGTAATATAATGTGTTTCTATATTAGAAGTTAGAATATCTGAAACTATTAAAATTACCGTCTTGGCTTTTCAACACTTGTGATTGTGAGGAGAATGTACGTCATCAAAATATATCCATACCATTTCACAAGTTATTGTGGATTCCTTTTGTAGGAAAGATCTTTTAGCATTAACTTCACAACTTTTTATAATCTTTGAAATGTTATGTAAGATGCATGACAGTTATTGGGACTGTCGCAATTGAATATAAACATCAGAGGTGTAATTGGTGCTTAATTTACTACTACATGTTTGTTAAAAACAAATTTGCTAAAGAATAAATTTATATAGACAAATGTGTCATCTCTCTAATAATTAGGTTTTTAGGTAAGGTGGTTCACTAAGAAATCAGAGCTTGCAAATATACCGAGTTCCAGTTTGCTATCACCCATTTTGAAAATTGTGCATGTGCCACAACTTTGATTAAAAAAAATTAAATCGTATATGGAAGACTAAATTTAATAAATAAGTTTGGTCTCTCAGTCTCTCTTTAATAGCTTAAACTTTTAGTTATGGTTGTTTAGTATTATGTGTGAATTCCCTATACAAAAGTCACTGTTATTTGGTTCATTTATGCTCTTCTCCTGCTATGTTCCACGACGAAACCGTTCATTTTTATGTCTTATATAATATAGATAATTTCCCTCTAGGGAAGTGTTAAAGGACGTAGATCTTCTCTTCTATGGATGAATAATAGAAATATTATTGAGTTTGAGATGGGAAAACCTTCTGGATTAATAAAAAAATTTATGCTTTGTAGATCAAAATGGTAATGATGATTTCATCACTGAAGGTGCTTCAGCTGTGCATGGAGAACCTCCTCAAGAAGAAAATGGTCCCCCCGAAGTTCATTCCGATGTTGAAGTTCTTCATGAGAAAGTGTCAAAGCAAGTTATAACAGAAGGTCATGGTCAGAAGCCATCAAAATATTCGACATGCTTTCGTAAGTCCATATTCAACAGATTTTTGAAAATTCTTTTTCACGGATTATATCATTTTCTTATCGTTGCATTTGTTTAACGGACTTATGAACATCAATTTCCTGAGATCTTTGACTATCTAGAAATGGCTTCTTGTTCTATGTTTTGTTGTATTACATGGACAGACATCGAACAGAAAATATCTTTGAAGTTTGCATAATTGTCTTTCTGGCCATCTATCCGTTGAGGGTGAGATAGAGAGAATGAGGGTGAGGATGAAATAGTACGACAGTTATGAAATTCTTGTGCAAGGTTCAGCAAGAAACTCAATAGATGAAAGTTTCTTGTCAAAATGGATCTGACCACCAACCTCTGCCCTCAGTTTCTTTGAGAAATGGGGAAAAAATTATTAGACGAAAAGGAGACTAATGAAAATTATTTCTTGTCACTTCTGATGATTTTGGAGGCTCTAGATAAAAATATACTGACTATAATTTCACAAATTTTTGCCATGTTTTCAAATTTATAATGTCCAAGGACATTGAGTCCTTCAAAATTCAGTTTCAATATCTGTATTCACATATTTTTTCCTAATGCCAAAATATGAGATCCAGTGGGAATCCTAGTTATCCTATTGATCTCCATCATGTGATTGTTTACTGTCTAGACAACATCTTAAGGTGAGTTATGCAAAGAAAGTTTCTTTTTTTGAAGGTGTAGTATTATTGCCTACAGTATTTTCTGTTGATTAAGGTACCAAAAAAACTGTCTTTATCCAAATCATTTAAGCTGGTATAGAATTTATGGTTGAGAATTTACTAATTGAAGAGCGATCAATCAGTTATTACTAATAGCTTTAGGATAATATGTTTTGAAAGTAAAGTCACCACATTTATTTTGACAGTGCATTACAGAGCATGGACTGAAAGCACCCTACACAAATTTGAAGATACATGGCACGAGCAACAACCCCTCGAGCTTGTCTTGGGAAAAGGTATTTGCTGAATTCATCCAGGAATATATTGTTTAATTAACTGCAAGTTCTTTTTTGTTCTCTTACTTCCTGTTTAGCATCTAGCCATCTGATAATGGTTGATGTTGTTATTGTTTATTCTCAAGGTTTCAGTCCTTTTTTATGGCCATGACCAGCATTTCAAATTTCAATTTTGATTCTATTGCTTGTATCAGAAATAAATAAACAATGTAAGGTTTTAAGTGCGTGGTGAACTTCTTATTTTGATGGCACCCCATGATATTCTTAATGTCTTTTCAAATTAAGTTCTGAAATTTAATATAATTCGGAATTTCATTAATCTTTTCCACAGAGAAAAAAGAAATGACAGGGCTGGCTATTGGCATTTCCAGCATGAAGTCTGGAGAACGGGCACTTTTACATGTTGGTTGGGAACTTGGGTATGGAAAAGAAGGAAGCTTTTCTTTTCCAAATGTTCCACAAATGGCAAATATTATATATGAAGTTGAGTTAATAGGTTTTGATGAAACCAAAGAAGTGAGTAACTAACATCTTGACTTTCTTCCGTAAATGTTCATATTTGGATTCCAACAGATGCTAAAAAATGCTAATTTTCTGGGTGAAACTTGGAATAGGGGAAACCGCGCAGTGACATGACAGTAGAGGAGAGGATTGGCACAGCGGACAGAAGGAAGATGGATGGGAATGCATTATTCAAGGAGGAAAAACTTGAGGAGGCTATGCAGCAGTATGAAATGGTTACAAAACTGCCACCGTCAGATTTGTTGTTTCAATATTAACATATGTTCGAAGTTTTATTCATCAAATTAGCAAAGGTTTTTGTGCGACAGGCCTTAGCATATATGGGAGATGATTTCATGTTTCAGTTGTTTGGAAAGTATCGGGACATGGCTTTGGCGGTAAAAAATCCTTGTCACCTCAACATGGCCGCATGTCTGATAAAGCTCAAGCGATATGACGAAGCCATTGCACAGTGCAGCATTGTACGTATACAATCCCCTATGGTTCATCTCTATACTGTTTTCGTGATTACTAATTCATTTCTGTAAGTTTTTCTTAACTTTGAAGAAAGTAGAACTCCTCCTGGAAAGAAATATGTCAGTCATATCCTTCTTCATTTTAGATTGGAATTAAAGAAAACAGTCTGTAATGCTGTCCTGAGTTTTAGATAAAAAGGAGTTAATGGAGAAATATGTACAAGTTCTTGATCTTGGAGGAAATATGTTTTCTTGTACACCTGAACATATTTGAAAGCTTGTTAGAAGAAATCTAACAGAATGGTGAGGGCATCTAGTTAGAGCAGAATTTGCTGTTGTATTTGAGAGTCACAAAGGTAACGGAGAAATGGATGCTGTTCTTGGTTTTCCACACTAAAGGTAATCACCATTTCATCTGTTGAGCTTTGAGGGTTCATCAAGATTCCTAACAGTATCAATGAAAAACGGGCAAAGAGGAAAATGAAAAGAGCATGTGACCCCATGTTATTTTGATTGTGTAGTTTCAATTTTGTGGAATGTGTATCTATAAATAGCTGAATTTCTGAAGAGCGTCTAAATATATTTCGACTTCAGCAATTGAAAATCATAAAAATTTTGAGAAGCCATAAATTAAAATGCTGATTGACAAATGTTCTTTAGGTGTTGGTCGAGGATGAAAACAACGTCAAAGCACTGTTCAGACGCGGAAAAGCTAGAGCTGAACTTGGACAAACGGATGCAGCTCGTGAGGACTTCCTAAAGGCTCGTAAATATGCACCTGATGACAAAGCAATTGTGCGGGAGTTACGCCTGTTATCAGAACATGACAAGGCTGTTTATCAGAAACAAAAGGAACTCTACAAAGGATTATTTGGACCGAAATCTGATCCCAACCCAAGACCAAAGAATTGGCTGATTTTGGTTTGGCAATGGCTGCTGTCCATATTCTATCGTCTTTTCAAGCTTAAGAAGCCGAAGGCTGAATAATATTAGGCAGGAGACTGGTTGTGAAGATAATAAGATGGGTTGTGAAATTGTGTCTACTTTTTGGTACTCATTTTTAGCCATCCTCAACTGTGCTTGTATCTTTCAACGAAGAGAATTGTGCTATTGAACCAACATTTCAGTTTAAATGAGCATGTTTGTCCAAGTGTTAGAAGTTTAAGTACGATGAAAATCGGAAATATGCTATTTAATCTAAGTAAGGTAAAAGTTATTCTCAATCGATTTTTGAGGGCAAAGCTAGGCTATATGGTGAAAGAGGCTGATAGCAATGGCGAAGCTGACGGCTGAGATTCTAAGGAGAAGAGGAGAGTATCTGGAGAGATGGAAGAAATCTCATGAAGAGTTGGTGAACTTAGAAGCTAAGAAGAAGGAGAAGGAACAACTGAACAAAGAGATTCAAGAATCGATGGATCGGGTCAAAGAGCTGGATAAGGAGATTAAATCACTAGAGACTAAAAGCAAACTGAAGGAGGACGCCGCTTTTAGTGAAATGAAGAACAAACTACGCAAGGAGCATTGGTCCGTTCTAGTCAACTTTTAACTTCATCAAAAAATAGGTGGCAAAATGAAAATGTGAATATGGAGTAGAATCGAACAGTCTAGTCCAGTTTGGTTCTTTCGATTTACAGTATTCTATATACAACATTTTAGGTCTTTAAGCAATATAAAGGTTGGAAGTAGCTCCAGAAACGTGCTCATAAAACTAAACTTAATAGTAACGTGAGCATAACTCGCCACACTTTCAAAATGAAGCTAAGGCACTGTAATTGAACGGGAAAAAAAAAATTGTGCAGATGCCCCTACTCTTTATACAGGTGGAGGTGGCAAGTCTAATAAGAGCCAAAATCCGACACAGTCGTCTGAATCCAAGTCATCTTGAATAGCAAGAAAATGTAAGCCCCCACAGGCCTTCTTTGCTGCTTCCCAAGCTTCAGCTTCCACTGTAGTGTCGGGTGTTTTCTTGTACGTGGCATAAATGTAGCGTGTAGAGATCCCAACAGATAGTATCAAAGAAGCTTTGGCTACATCTGCTTCAATCGAACAGACTTCTAGACCGTTCATCCAAGCTGAGCAATGCATACCAAGATGTTTAATAGAAAAAGAAAAACGTTGGTCAAAGATAAGTCGAGGCAAATGTTGAATCCAAGCTAGCGCGTGCGCGCACACATGAATTACTCTTGAACAGATGAAAGAAAATTTACCTGCTAATGGTTTGGCTCGTGAAGTTGCAACTGCAAGTCCAGGAATCAATGTCTTGTCATCAACTTCAATTCCCAAAAGATCCAAATCTAAAGTTGCACCAAATCTTGTGTCTAAATACGACAACTCCTCCTGAACAGCTGAGAAGAGAGAGCTAGATTATGATCATGATGATAAAACATTTCCTCAAACCGTAGAGAAATGAAAACTGTAAACATTTGCGCGTACCTGAAAAGGGTAACTGCACGAAAGCCCATTTTTCTCCGTAGAGGTTCTCTGGAAGTTCCATCGGGAAAGGATTATCAAGTGCTAGAAGTGGCTTAGATCCCTTTTGGAAACCTGGATGGCGCGTGTATACAGTTTCATAGCGTTCTTCAAGCCAAAGAAGTAACGATAAGCACTGAAACATAGATCGAAGATGTTAAAGTTGAAAGTAACAATAAGATCAAGTCCTCTCTACTACACTGGGAATAAGAACACTTGCTCATTGCATTACAATCGTTTCATATTTGATTAATGTTGACATAAAATATGATATAAATTCTCCAAGACATTCTTCACAGATTATGATGGGAGACATTTAAGAATGATTACATCAAACATAAAATGCAAAGCCTCGTGTTCAGATTGCAACAAGGTATGAAATGGTCATTTTCCTTTTATCAATAACAGGCATTTCTGAACAATAAACTAGCCAGTGGAGAATTTAATGACCTGCATAAAAGAGAGGAGGAACAGATTCTTTTTTCATTAAAAAATTACAAAATGACACATTTGGGCTGTGTTGAGGAAAAAAATTACTTAAAATCTTTCTCCTTGAATTGCTAGTCCTATTTAGTACTGCATAGCACATACAGAAGGTTTGACGGGGATTACATCTTGCCCCCAAATTGAACTAAATCTGACTAAGCCCCTGTTTATCTATTATTATCCAACCAAAAACTCTTTTTTCCCTAAAATTTTTTCATACTTTTTAATCACGTTCTCCAAAAAAATAACTATTTCAAAACTCATTTTACATTTGAAAAAAAAAAAAAAAAAAAGCTGCATCAAACAGGGCTAAAAATGCTCTGACTCAATGAAAAATGAATAATACATACCCTTTTGCTAGGTATGGATTTTATGCCAAGCTCTTTGCATGCTCTTGAAATAATTGTCTGCATTTGTGATCTATGAACATATCCCCAAATACCAAAGATCAGTTCACCTATGTCAATATTCGACAAAAAAAATCTGCAGAAGAAGAATCATGACGTATACATTGAACATCAGAAATTGAAAAAATCACCTGAAGAAGCGTATTTTATCTGGTAAAGGTACACCCAATTCATCACAAATAGAAACCATAGCATCCTTAAGAGTGACACTGTTAATGACATTGTTTGGAAAATACTTGGTATACTGAAGCGAAAGCGAATCATCGCAAACGACAAGCTCCCATATCTTTTTCCCTCTGATATCAAGAATTGGCCTAGAGCAAAAATCCACTTCCCAGTCAGTAATGCCCAGGGGATCAGTTTCTGGATCAAGATAACTCAATTCTGCTGTTGGGTCTTCACCTTCTTCATCAAAAACAGCTTCTTCAGTTTCAGTTTCCAATGGTGATGGAGAAACTGAGCTTTCAGAGACTGAAAAACATGGTGGAAAATGGGAAGTTCTGATTTTTTGGTTGGTGGGTTTCTTTGTGGAGAATTGAAACGAGTGATTAAATTGGATTTTTTTGGTAAAGGAAGTGAAATTGGTGATGGGTTGTTTGATTCTTGTGGTGTTGAAACTTAGACTAGCCATGGGAAGAGTGGTGGTGATAAGAAAGTAATCAAGAAAATGTTTGTGATTTTCTTGAGATGCTGTTAAAAGTAGTTATCCACCACATGTACAAAACGAGATGGATAGAGAATAAAGGTGGCCTTTTGACATAAAAGGATTGTTCAAGGGCTAATCCATAAATTAGTTAAAAAAATAATAATAAAAAATTAAAAAAAAATAAAAATAAAAATAAAAATACTACATTACTCAAAAACTTTTAGGTGCACTGGGTACGCGCACTGTGATTTAATTAAAAAGGTTTTTTAAAATTTTAAATTAAAAATTAATTATTAAATTTAACTAAATATTTTATTAATCTATAATTTTTATCAAATTTCAACCTCATATTTCGTTAACATTTATCAAAATCACAAAAAATAAATTTTTTTTTAGCAAATATACAATTTAATGAATAAATATAGTTAAAAGGTATTATGGTGG
>NC_036241.1:16463179-16476265 GCF_002742605.1 Olea europaea var. sylvestris | reverse complement strand
TTTTTTGTCAAGGAGAATAAAGAAATAGAATTAGTAATTAACTTCTGTACGACAAGGAGACATAAGTTGAGAAATATAATGTGGGTAACTATTGTTGGGAAATTGGTATGATGCTGTTAAAAGATCTAAGTTGTAATGGGCACTTGAAATTGTTGTTAAATGAGGTTGATCTAGCCAGCCGCCCTCCCCTCCTTTTGCAGGGTGTTTATTGGTCAAATATGCAGAGAAATTGTTGTGCATAGGATTGATTAAATTCTGAATCGGGTCTGAGTTTTTTATTTTTAATTTTTAATTTTAAGTGTTTTACAAACTTGGTATGTTTGGTGTCCAGCATAACAAATAAGATGGTATCCAGCTGAACTTGATAAACATACCATAAGTGTAAACGGCTTCCGCTGGGGGATTTTGATAGTGGTGGTTTGATGCAGAATTAGGGCAGTGACTCAGGTTTGTTGGAATGGGGCTTACGGAATGGGGTATAATGTTGAACATCTCATGGAATATTCAAAATTCTACGCCATTCGTTCAGATAGCATAAAAATTCTGTCTTGGCTTTTGCATGAATTCATATCTGATTCAAATTCTTCCCATGAGCTAAAACTTTCCTCTGAGTATACTTGGCCATGTTTATGTGCCTTGAATCCATGATCATCTGCTCTTGAATAGTTTCTTCCAATAGTTTGTAGGTGCCTATTAGAATAGCTGTCATCTTTACCCTTTCTTTCAGTCTCTTTACATGTCGAAAATCACAATCTTGTGTGATTTTAGTTTCTATCCATTGGATAGGTACATAAAAGAGCAGGCTACCGTCCAATTACAGGGATGATGATATCTGCTGGACATACTCTGCTTGCTTCTTTAACTCCTACTCATTCCGTTATCCTAAAACCCCATGGCAGATCATTGACGAACTTATTTTGTGGAAGTACTTCAAAATCAAGGAAACTGCATTCCTACCATCAGAAGTACCTTTATCACACAGAATCTATTATGGTTGTTGCTCACTATCCTCCCCCTTGGTTCAGGTGTGTTTCTTGAGCTTTGGGTTAGTTTATTTTCAGTAGGTGGATTAGTTGATTTTTGACCCCTTATAACTACTGCACTTTTAAATACAGTGTTGCACCCATGATGGAGTGGACAGATAATCATTATAGGACCATGGCTCGGCTCATCTCGAAACATGCATGGCTATACACCGAAATGATTGCTGCAGAGACAATTGTTTATCAGAAGGCGAATTTGGTAATAATATTCATGTGGAGTTTGTATCTTGAATTTATTCAGTTAGCAGGCAGAAATGTTTATTTTTTGAAAGCTTTGATCTGCTAACAAAAAGAAAAAATATAGCACGCAGACACGAGCATAAATACCAATGGAATTATCACTTTTTTTTACAATGCTAATGTTATTTAAAGGATGATGTAGCATAATCTGTTTTCCAGAAAAAAATTATGTCCAATCTCACTTGGATGTCGGAATTTTGCTGGATTTTCAGCTTATACACAGTTTCTTATTATTTGATGTGTGTTTGTTGGAACATTTACGGTACAAATACTTCAATGCTCTTTAACTTGAGAGTGGTGCATCTTGCTTATATAGGAGTCCGCTTCACATCTGACTTTACTACAATTTCTTTGCATATCAGGATAGATTCTTGGAATTTGGTCCGGAGCAACATCCTATAGTTCTTCAAATTGGGGGAAATAATTTGGAAAACATTGCTAAAGCAACTCAACTTGCAAATCCTTATGGATATGACGAGATCAATTTCAAGTTTGTTTCTGTAGTTTTAAATATTGGATTCCTCTCACACTCTCTCTCTCTCTCTCTCTCTCTCACAACTGAACCTAAGACATTTTGATTACAGCTGTGGATGTCCTAGTCCGAAGGTTGCTGGACATGGGTGTTTTGGGGTGCGTCTTATGCTTGATCCAAAGGTGTGTAAGGGCTCTGGACCTGGTTGAGAGAATGCTGTATGTGAATGTGTTTTGACATTGTTATATTGTCTTTTACAAGGAAAGTTTGTAGCTGAGGCCATGTCAGTGATTGCGGCAAATACAGATGTTCCTGTTAGTGTCAAATGTCGAATTGGTGTTGATGATCATGATTCATACAATGAGCTATGTAAGTTCTTCCACTACTTTCTTTAAAAAGGCCAAAAAGAAGGTTCGTTAGATAAGATCTTTTATCTAGCCATTCAGGATTGGTTAAAACACTCATGTTTCCTTGAGAAATAACATGGTACAGAAGGAAATTTTGACATCTTCATTTCTAACTTTTGAGACCTAGTAAATTGTTGTAAGACACTCAACTAGACTTAAAATTTGTTTTACTTGTAATTAGCTAGATCCTTAAAATATTCAGTTGATCAGTTGCCTATTACCCCCTTTGATTACTCTGATTGTGGTGATCAGTAGCGCTTATAAGTGGTTCCTGGAAATGGAATTGAATTTTCTGTAGCCATAGACCTGTGATGTTTAGTATAGTCAAATTTGTTTAGGTCTAAGATCCACCAAACCATAATTACCATTTGAGAGTTTCCCAAAGAGTAAAGTGAGGCTCTTTTACCCCTTTTTCCCCATCACCCCAAATGTAAGCTAATCAAGGTTCAATTATAAGCATGACCAACTTACATTGCCGTCTTACTTTTAACATAATATTGTTACGCGTTGTAGATGTTGTAACATTTTTCCTTTTCTCGTTTTGTATTTTTTGGATACCATGCAACTAGTCATTTGATAATCTAGTTGTATTACAGTGATGCTGGGGTATGGGTATGCATTCACATTTACAGTGATTACTAACTACTCTAACCAATGGTTTGTCTGCACCTACGTCATCATGTCCATATGAATGGCTTCCGTAAATTTGTAATTAACATTATTTCATCAATGATTGTGTGTCAATTCTGCTTCTTTTTTTGACGATTAATGTAGAAAACGTGGTTGAATAAAATTGGTATTATCATGATTTATTGGTCCCATTTTCTTTCTCTGCAGGTGATTTCATATATAAAGTTTCGTCTCAATCACCAACTAAGCATTTCATCATACACTCGCGAAAGGCATTACTTAATGGAATTAGTCCAGCCGAAAATAGAACAATTCCTCCCTTGAAGTATGTATTTAGTTGGTATCAGGCACTTATTATCTATCTAATCTACAGAAGTTACTGTTGCATTTCTATTCAGCCACTTTTACTCTGCATCCTGTAATCAGCATATTATCTTGTGTCTCCTTGTGTTTGAATGAGAATTGGTTTATTACGATTGTTCCTCCATGTAGTTGTAATTCCTATTGCAGATATGAATACTACTATGCTCTAGTGCGTGATTTTCCTGATCTGCGGTTTACTATTAATGGAGGCATAAACACCGTTGATGAGGTAAGTGTTAAGTTCATACCCATTGTCAAATGTTCAAAGTTTTAAAGTAGGTGTTAAAATACTGTGATAGCTGTCATGTTATATGTAAACAATAGTTTATACTGTAACAGCACTGATCTGGTGACTTTTCTATTTTTTCTTCCTTCTATCACCTTTAATCATTTTCCTTCATTCCTTTTTCTGATATTGATGTCTATTTCATAACTTTTAGCTCCTTTATTTTAGTGTTGAAGGAGGTTTTTTGTGTCAGGTTCCATAGTTGATTCCCAAAGCTACAATTGAAATTATATGCATAGATCATTAGCTTGTTGAGGGATTTTTTTTCTACCTTCGTTGACTAAAGAAGATGACACTCTTTTGAAAAAGTTCATTTTTTTATGTGAAGTGTTATTACCTGATGACATTGTAGAGTGATGAATAATTAGTTTAACTTGCAGATTTGTTTTTAAATGAGTCACACTGAGGTTGTGTTATTACTTTGTCCCTCTGATTATTCAATCAGCTGTGATCCTTCAAGTTAAAACGTCAAAAAGGCTGTTTTTCTCCTATCACCAAATATTTATATAAATCCAGACTGAAATCCAATGTTCTAGTCCCCTAATTCTAGATCCCATGACCAGTAAGGCTCGTAAGACCTTTTCTTTTCAAAATAGTTCCTCTGTTCTTTATTTGGATGTTCAGGAAGGGTTAATGATTTGGAGAAGAATCCAGCCACCTATCCACACAAAAGAACCAACAGAAGTAAAGGAGTCATTGAAAAACCAACTAAAAAAGGAAAGATGAATTATAACCAACCACTAAAGGAAATTCACTCGGAAATTTTATACTCATCAGGATTTTTTAAAAAGATAACAGAGGACACATAATGGCCCATTTCTATGGATTCTGGGCATTATCTAACTATGGAGATGATTTGTACATTTCTCAGAACTAAGTTGGTACCTTATGCAGATATAGAAGATTATACCATGAGTAAATTCAGATCATAATGCTTTTATCTAGCTTAAATTTGTATAAATAAAGGTCTGTAGTGTCTTTGTTTCCCACTCTCTATTGACATTTTAATGTAGGTGAATGCAGCAATAAAGGAAGGAGCCCATGGAGTAATGGTTGGACGTTCTGCATACCATAAGTATGAACTGTCTGCACTTACATAACTTATTTTTGTACTTCCACTATTTTCTTGAGTTATTTTTATATAACTGCCTTACAGCTCTTTCTAATGAATAGAGATTTTGTTGTCTCTGTAATCATGTAGTTGAATGCTTAGTTTGACATCTTATAAATCCTGACTTTCGTTATATGATACTTTTTTGAGCTGATCTTTGAGCTGTATGTATGTTTTATCCTTATTTGAACTTTGTTTTTGTAAACTTTAGTTTTACTAAAGGCAGTAATGTACTTCAACGTTATGAATGAATGCTCAACACAGGCATCCACAGCTGTGATTATGATAGGCTTTTGTGAATTACAGATTTGTGACCGTGATTCTCTTTGTTTTGATGTTCATCGTGGCTCTTTAAGATACTCATTCTTGAGCTCCCAGCACAATTTGGTTATGTACTTTAACTACAAAGAAGCTGTGGCTTCCTGTGACCGTGTTGGATAGAAGAAGTAAATATTTAAGTCAAGCTAGTTGTATAATCTAATAATGGATTTTTGGTACAAAAATATATTTGATTACAGAAATAAGAAGGCATTCCTCTCAGTACACATATTTTTGGCTTCTTTTTGCTCCCTGTAAATGAATGACCCGTGAAGAAAGTTCTAAATTTCTAATATAATGCTCTCAACAGTCACCTGGATACTTGAATGGTAGTTATGGAAGTTTAGAAAGGTTATTGCACACTAATTGGGATTGATAGACAATTGAGTTGTGCGACCTAAATAACAATCTAGAGCTAAATAAGTGAACAGCAAAGATATTTGATTTATCTATGACGAGAGGAAATATAATTAGTAAATGGTGTTGCAGCAAAGAATTGTTGTAGGGAAATTATTGTTTCTTTTGTATTTAGATAAAGATGAAAAAGTGTGCTTCTGGTTCAGATATAAACATGACGTTTCCATGTCCAGAATAAAGTAAAGCTCTGGTGACTGTTACTGTCCTTGTGGAGGAACTGAGGTTATATTTGTGGTACAACTGTCCATCTAAGAATATCTATGGTGTATTTTTGGTTTTAGAGTCTGTCTAAACTCATTTAAACTCAGAATCTTTCTAAACATTGTATACCAATCTAAAACTCGCAAGTTTTATGGTTTCTTCCTTACTTCCTCAGAGAAGTTGACTCAAGGTCAATTTATTTTTTGGCAGTCCATGGAATCTTTTAGGAAATGTTGACAGTGCAATATATGGTGCACCTCCCTGCAATCTAACACGGCGCCAGGTTTCTCAATCAATCTGATTTTCTTTTAATGTTGCATTAAATGCCTTTATAGTGAACTCTGTCTAGTAATTCTTTTTTTAGGTCCTCGAAAAGTATCAGGTATATGGCGATTCAGTACTGGGAAAATATGGACAAAGACCAAATGTTCGGGAGATTATAAGGGTATGCATGCAATCTGAGACGTTCTTTTAAATTTCGGGTTTTCCTTAGTTTTATTAAGGTACTGATTATATGGTAGGAGTTGTTAGCAATGTTATGTTACATGTCAATTGTAAGATTGTCATCTTTCCTCTTTGCTCGTCAGCATCTACTCTTCTTCTGTCCATTTGTCATTTGGAGTATGCATATATAAATTTGTGTTCTTCCTCCACGTGAAAAAATTATATTTTCACATGCATTTTCTTTCATCATTAAGATACTTTTATCTCGTCAAGTGCTGCTAACATGAAATTCCTGAAATACGCCACAGCCTTTGCTTGGTCTTTTTCACGCTGAGCCTGGAAATGGTCGATGGAAGCGTAAAGCTGATGCTGCTTTCATGCACTGCACAGTAAGTCATCGTCACTTTGAAAGCTATAATTTATCGTGTTCAGAACTGTTTGTCCTACAAATTTTGTGAAGTAAACCTGTGCCTGGATAGAATAGGCTTTCATAAATACTCTTGAATTTGATCCTAATGTACATTGTTTGTTAGCGTATGTCCATTTGGTTATCTGATTTCTTATTCTGCTTCAGTAAATAATGGGGTGAACATTAGTAGAAATGACAGAACAGCTTTCATATTATAATTCTTGCTTTGATTTCTGTTATTGGCATGGTTATTGAATGATTGGTTACCAATTCTAAATTGGTGACAATGGAGAATAGCTAAGTCTTGTAGACTGCAAATTTAAATTTCGTTAGTAGGAAAGAATTTTTGTTTATTGCAACATCAATCTTCTTTTCATATTTTCATATGTCCACCAAAGAATTATGTGCAATCAATACAATTGAGCCTATGTTTGGCTAATGTTTATAAACAGCTAAACCATATTTTATCCACACATTTCGTGGGATCCACAAGTACTATTCATTTATATCAATTTATAATTTAAACTGGATATAAACACTTCCGAGACTAGCTTTGCAATTAAGACAATAGCCTAGATGCATTTCCTGGACATGTACATGTACATGTCAGATTATTCTTAAGTAAAATTTTTTGTAAAGTATTGAAGAGCTATCTGTAGTAGTATTCAATGCATTAGGGCTAGAAAAGTGAAAAAAGTTAATGTGATTAGCCAATCGCTGGTAAAAGATCCCAAAATTATTTATTTGATTGATGTTCTTGTATCAGATAGAGTTGCTGCTAGCGATTTATCTGTATATGGTTATTGTTTCTTCTGTTCTTTCTCCGCCTCTTCTTTTAGCTGCCCATCAGTGGCATGTTTTTGCTGTTTAGTAAGGCGAAGATTCTAAAGTCTAATATTGCATATGAGGTTCACTAGAGGATTTGATAGTATTAAATAGTATTAAAGAAGTAAAAAGTATTGTTTTTTAAATTGAGTGCTGTATCGTCTGTGTACTTGACATTTATTTTTTGAAGCTTTGGGGGTGGGAGCTGGTAGAGGGAACGAGGATGGACTCTTGACGAATTTTGTTCACGTGGTTCTTAAATTTTGCAGACGATCAAATCCTTTTTCGAGGAGACACTAGTCACTATTCCTGATTCTGTGTTGGATTCACCTGTTACTGAGGCACTCCTTGGTCGCACAGACATGTTCGCTAGTTCAAAAAACTTGTTACCTCAACCGTATAGAGTTAGAGAAGAAGAGCTATTGTACGCCTAGTAGTCATACCAGTGGTTACAAATAGAGACAAGCAAATCATGCCTGTGGAACGGAATATTCATTAGAAGACTCTTGATTTATTTGTATACTTTCACTCAAAGACCACTTAAATTCTTTACTAAAGCTTATTGACAATGGAATGATTGTAGTTTCATAGTTTCTAATATGTCGTCTCCTTTTTCGATAAATTCTGTTGTATTGTGTTGAAAGCTAATTGACAATGGAACGTCGTTTTCCATATTTTGGCCCTTTTTTTCTACAACGAATTTTTTGAGAATGTGTAACAAATCTTGGAACATTATTCTGAATAAGATCTTATGGGATTTGGATTAAATACGAGGATGTGACTAAATTTATGAACTTAAGTACAGGTTTCAGGTTTTTTGAAGTGCATTTAAATTTTGAAATTGGATGTTAGTTTTGTTACCCTAAATAGATTCTCTGGCCTTCTTGACCAGACGTACAAGCTTCATACGAACTAAATTGTGACAGTTTGCTGAATGAATAATAATAGTTGTAATTGGAAAAAGAATTAAAAAGAAAGATTCCGTTGCCGGGACTTGAACCCGGGTCTCTCGGGTGAGAGCCGAGTATCCTAACCAACTAGACTACAACGGATTTTTGTTATTGTGTTACAATAATATATAAATAGAGGTTACTGTCCGTGAATATCAAAGTAAAATTGTATTGTTTGTAATTTATACGTTCTCCAAGCTCTAAGTTACTGCCATAATGACTTCTCTTCAGTCTGAACTGCATATTGTTTTTATTTATTGAATTTCAACTTTGCTTATACTTTTTAAAAAAAAATAAAAAATTAATATGAATTAAAAACAAACTAAAGAGGTAAATATTTCCGTTGTTCTGACCTATTCATTTGTCACCAGTGACTTCCGAGTCTCCTTAGATTTTCTACATATTGTCGTGTCTCCCGACTCACCTACATATCTCTTTCCCTTCACTTAATGGTAGGGAAATCATCACATAAAAGTAGATGAAATATGTGATTAAAGTTTTTTGAATAATTTAAAATTGATAAAATTAATTATTGACTTTGATTTCGAATTAAAATTAAATTTTGATATATATCGAACAACGGCTTATTGAAAATTAATTTAACTTTTAGATTCTGTACCATATTGCCCCAAACTAATGTAAAGTGGGCTTAGCCAGTAAAACATGAGACTTTTATTTTCAACACTGACAAAATTCATTTAATTATTTATTATTATTTTAAGGGTTGGGGTCAATCATAACAAAATGCATAGCATACAAAACATGAGTGTCTATATTTGGCTCATGTTATAAATTGTATGTAAATACGAAAAATCAATTTTTAGCTACACATTTCAAGGGTCCATAAGTACTATCTATTTTTCACTTATTTTTATTTATTAAAAATTTAAATTATTTATAAACAGTTCTCATGCTCTTAAATGGACCACCAAATATGTTTGATAAATTTTGTTAATGTTGTATATCAACTTTGAGTCGTGTAATTCCTTATCATAGTAAAAGAGTGGCTCATACTTTAGCATTTGTTGTTGCACCATGTCAAACGTCAAATAGTAGTTAACTTAGTGGTCGTGTTGAATTAGTAGTTTTGTGCATTGGTTCGAATCCATTGTGGGATTGATTTTTGTTACACTCTTTTGTTAATATAGAAAAATGTCATTTGTACACTCTTTTGTTGACATTATTGTTGACATTACAAATGATGTCAAGTGTTGATTGGGGAGAAATATTGTCAAAAGTTTAACCTGTCCAATAGTGTATTAACATGTGACAGAGTGTAAAAAATAAATTATTATTATTAATATTATATTTGGTGAGATGTGTTTATTATTCTTATGGCAAGAACCAATGATTTCTTGAAAAATCTTTTGCCACTATTATAATCCTGCATTCTCACGTTTTCTACATAAAAAAGAATCATAGAAATTCTTCACAACTTGAATATTAGTACTAAATTGAATCCATACATAATCTTGACATAAAATAAGAATTGATTCTTATTCCAATTTGTGGAGAAGTATGGGGTACAAGAGGTGGTAGAAGATCAAGATCGCTTGCTTGGTTCCATTTCTTAACTATTCACAAAAACTAAAATGAAGTTAATTTTCAATTGCTTTCGATTTAGTTTGATTTTGATTTTAGAGAATTAGCCGTAATACCAAAACATGGGACGTCGAAATTGTTTTATTATAGTGAATTAGTTACCATGACTTAGAGAATCGTCACTCGTGAATGTTTCTCTTCAAGATCCACCACGTTATAACGCGTTTGAGTTAATATAATGGTACCGTGATATTTTAGTACTAATTATGATCAGACAATTAAAATCATCAAGCTTAACTGTCAATATAAATACACATCTAAAATTATTAATTAATTTTGATTGATTTACCGATAATTACCTTTAAACTTATATCTTTTTATATGTTGTCCATTATTCATGACAAATAAACTTGAAGGACATAGGCATTAAGCACAGCTGAATGAAGTACTTCATAGAGATTCTCAAACACAAGGATACACACAGGTAAAGTTCAGAGATTTGTTCCATGGGAAATTTCTACTATCAGATCGTACAATTTTCTATTTTCAGAGAATTACGCTGCGAGATACAAGTAACCAAGCCAAGAATGAATTGCCTGACAAAAGCAATACCACAGAGGAGTTATCCCCAATATAGCTCAGATGAGTCCCATATCAGCCTTTGCCAGTGCAGAGGACATTTTTGAACACTATATATCTGCACGATGAAGCAATACCGAAAAGACCCATCTGCCACTATAAAGAGGCCACTTCTCATTTGCTGGGGGCAGCCCTCTGCGGAGATTGTTCCACCTGAGAGCGCCAGTTGTCCTGACCAAAATGTCCTCTTCCCTGTTCGCTCCAAGACGATTCTTTATAATGGAACGATGACAGTCCATAGCCATTTCTGTTTCCATTTGAGAGAGAGTGCTCTTTATGCATGTCGAGAACCCTTGTGGAACCAGTTGAGTTGAAAGGAGCAATTGCATCAGATTTTGGCAGCTCGTTGGCAGTAGAATTTTTGTCCTTATCGTTGAGTTTTTTGGTGTTGAGAAAACGGCCACCTGATCCCCTTGCTCTTCTCATAGCATGCTGGTGCCGAGACTCATGGAGATATTGCTGCATCCATCGTCAAGAGTATAAAATAGGACTTTCTAAGCTAAAAATCAGAATGGCGTCTAGAGGAAAATACCTCGAGGAACCAATGTAGAAGAAATTTATAGCATGCTCAAGCCAGATAAAGGGAGAGGTACATCCATAACTATATGAATATAAGAGAAAAAGTAATGCAACATATTTAAACTAATGTACGGCAAGCCATTGTATAATCAAAATTTTCGAGAAGGCATGTTTAGATGAGAGTGCAAAGAAACAAAATCAAGAGCAAATACATGGAAATAGTCATTCAGTAGCCACAAGATTGCGGAAGACAAATTTCAGCTTTCTTAAATTCGTACTCATGTCTTCAAAAGTGTGAAGAATACTAATCACAAACAGTAGAATTTCATCCAACTAACAGCATGAATAAACTTTGCACAAGGGTACATGGTGATTGGAATTACTGTCCAATTTCTCTCGAAAACCAGGCCACAATGTTCCTCCAAGAAAACTTGTGAGCAGAGGAAGATTTCATGGAGATATGAACTATAACTGACAGAGAAATATTCAGGAAAGTGCATATCTTTATCACTGAAATAATGAACGGGGGCAACAACTGACAATTCGGGTACACCATATCTGTATGCTAGTGTATGTGTGCGTGAGTGAGAGTATAATTCAAAATTTCAGATCACAATTATTAGAGCCAACCAATCATGAGCATATTACTACAGAACTTACAAAAGGGGAAGAAGAGAATGCTTCCATCGTATCATGCTTGTAAACGAGCCAAGTCCCTCCCCCTCCCCCAACCCAAAAAAAAAAATGCAGAAAGAAGGATTCAAAGGCATTGGAGGCATCTCATGTGCGTGCCTGTAAAAAATGATCACATACTTTGTTCCTATTTTGGTGTATCACTTACAAAGTGTAAAAAGTAATATCCATGACGAGCAATACAAATAGGGGAAAAAACAGCATGGCAGGACTTGAACCTGTGACTGCATACTCTTATGAATGTAAAGCTTAATCACACAAAATGTGCTCAAGTGGTAGAAAGTGGAGGTCTGCTCAATGATAAGATTACAGTTGCAGGTCATTCTGTTTTTCCAAATAATGAGTTAGGCAAATAGGCAAAAAGTATAATCAAATACCCCAGAACTGTGATTTCCCAAGAGAGGAATGAAATGCTGAATTTACAAATGCTACATCTTTTAATAGATCCAAAGAGTGTTTTAAGGGTCGCATTCAAGGAGGAGAGAGATTGATAACTTTTTAAATGATATAAGAGAGGAGATAAAATCAGATAGCGTATGTAAGAGGAATAGAGGAGGCTGATAATTCCTGAATAGATTTAAAGGCACAGATTTGGAGTGCAAACAAATATTGAGAAGAAAACTTCAAAACAAAATAGGACTTAAACCAAACAAAATAGGACTTAAAAACCTTCTTTAAAGTAATATTAGCGATTTAGTGTCCAAGGAGTCCTCAAGACCTGCATTATCTATTCCAGATAAGTGGTCCCTTGAAATTCTTAGTGTTTAACTTATGGGCCTACTATCTGTCTGTATTCGTGGAGCTGCGTGGGTGGACAGACCTCCTGAACACTTGAAGTATTAAAGGGCATAAAGCACCTCTGCCATACTGGTTGAAGAAGCATCACACGTGCTCCCAAAAACTCTGTTAAGATTTCACTTCAGAGCAGCTAAAGTTCACCAAATTTTCACACACACTTCACAAAGCTTCATTAAAAGTAGTATAATGATTAAGTAATTTAAAATGCAACATTCCAAACGCATCTCATGCTCCCGAAACTCCAATATGATTGAATTTCAGAATACACCATTTAAAATTTAACTTCATGCTCGGCAAAAGCAGCATATCATTATATGCAATAAATTTATTTTATTTTCTGTCGTTTATTGCAAACTTGCAAGCCAGCAAACGACCTGGTTTATTTCCTAAAAAATCTCCCAACAGCATCAGCTCATAAAACATGCTTCCAACCATTTTACAAAATAGAATTGCTTCCTTACAGAAATGAATTATTAAATCATCATCATTGCCCCCATTTTAGTCATATTTGAAAAAACTAACATTGAAAAGCAAATCCTATAAGATCTGAATGCGCTCAAGGAGCAACATGAGAATTGCTCATATGCTGACACGTCTTTGTGTCAAGGGTAAGACAGAGAAAAACGAGGCTTTAACTTTAACCATAACAGACACCAGGATCTTCCATGAATTTTTTTTAAAAAAATGTTACTCTGTCACACATATATACTGGTATATGAGTGTGTTGAATATGAGATGAATGTATAATAAAGGAGGGCCCCCGGGGGGGGGGGGGGGGA
>NC_036241.1:16429079-16457828 GCF_002742605.1 Olea europaea var. sylvestris | reverse complement strand
AAAAAAAAATTACATTAAAAAAATTTATCTTAATAGAATTGGGCTTGGGGCAAACTTGCCCACCCCCCCCCCATGAGGTCGCTGCAAATCTAGGCCTTGTTTGATTCTCAATTTTATCAAAATATATTTTTCTCTTTTTTTAATCACAAATTTTTCATTAAAATAATATTACACGTAAATCAAAAAATTTCCTTATTTTTCATCTACACATTCTTCATTAATCTACTATTTTAAAATTCATTTTTCCATAAAAATAAGCCTCAAACACCCACTTAATTCTTAAAGAAAATTTATTGAAAAAATATTTTGTCTACGTGCTTTAAATTGAGGAAAAAATAATATCACATCTTGCATTTATTTGTTTAGTAAAAATATGATAGAAAATAAGTCATTTTACTTTTGAACGAAAATTGTTATTAGAGGTCAGGTCTACTAACTAACGAAATATTGAAGAGAAGAATGCATTGGAAAAAAAATAAAAACATAAACTCTAAAGAAACTTTAATTGCAATTAAAATGTAAAAAGGTGGCGAAAATATTAATTATTAACTAATAAGAAAATTCAGTCCACTTGTGGATATGAAATGTCTAGAATACCCTTCACTTTTCTCCACGTTTTGTTTAAAGATTTCCTTTTTGAGTTTTGAAAGGATATTATGCTGTAGTTATGTTCGATACCTAGAAATAGACAAAATTAAATAATGAAAATATATTATGGAAGTTATTGAGTGTTTGTATGGTAGGGATTTAATAATTTATTTTTTGACCGTCGGAGATAAAGTGAGTTCTATTTGTAAGAGAATAATTCAAAAATGATAACTGGAGTAGTGAAGTAATGTTTAAAAAATTGATTTTAATTAGTTTAAAATCTGTACCAAACAAGCTTTGAGTATTATTTATCCTTTACTATCGTTTATAAGAGCATGCTTGACTCATTCTCTAACTTCTTCTGATGATATTAAATATCATAGTGCCCAAATAAGTTGTTTATTTTGTAGAATCGAGACCAAACATGCTCTCGTCAACTCACGTTATTAAGGCATGATCAATTTATATTGCATGTGATCAATCAATTTAAATTGAAAATATTGTGAAACTTTAAATGTATCTATTTTTGAAAGTACCAATAGGTGACGATTGTTATATATCGATACGTGAAGGAGGGCGACACTAATCGATAGTCGAGTTAATCAAAAAAATAAAATATATGATTTTTTTTCCAATACAATACATGAATTTTTTATAGGAGAATTAAAGAAAATTTAAAAAATAACTATAATTTTATCCAATTTAATGCCCTTATCTTCTGATATCAACAATATACTTTAATATAATATGATAACCCAACACGACCTACCAAACATGGGACGGGGATTAAATCATTGCTTTTGTCATTAACCAAAGTTGATTGTAGTTAGTGCCTACCTTTGTGCACGATAATACTTGGCAATGGGCCAAATAAGGGAGTTAAAAAGTTAAACCACTACAATTAAAATTCATTAATCAACCTTATTCTATAACCGACCAATTCAAACTAAATTCTTAGTGCAGGTCTGACTACTGCCTAGTAAGGGTTTTTTTTTTTTTTTTTTTGTCTTTTTTTTTTGTTTTAACAATAATCATAATTAACTTGAATGGATGAAAAGTAAGTTCCAATTTCTTGGTATTTTGGTCAAATGGAAATACAATGGGCTAACAAGTGAGAATAAAACCACTTGTCTAGATTTAAAAACAATGAGAGAACAAACGGACTGATGTGTCAAAAGATGATTGAATATTTTTGTTTTGATTTTTCAAATTGTCCAATTATACGTCGACACGTGTTTCATTTGGATTTGAGCTTGAATGTGGAGCATTGTTGTTGGGAGTTTTTTCGTCGATATTGACCCTTTTTAGATGGCACTATTTATAATAAGTTCGAAAAGTTGATACTTTCAAATTTTTGTAATCACCAATTTTGGGTGGTTTAAAAGTCAATCAAAATCGATATAGTGTAATTATGGTCGTATTCTCAACCCACTAAATCGGATAATATTTTTACTACTCAAATTATCGCCCAATTTTACTTTCAATAAAATAATTATATTCAACCCACAAATTCTGTTCAAAATTAACTTGGAAAAAAATATAAATGACTACAAAATTTATTACAAGCAAGAAAATTGCTTTATAACTAAAAAATTACTTTTATGTAAGAATTACTTGTAAATAAAATATTCACTTGTGTGAAAAAAATATTTACGGGTATAAAAACAACTTTTTATTGATATAAAATTTACTAATTAAAGATTACTTAAAACCTAAAAATTTAACTATAAGTAAATATTTCACCTTTTGAGTTTAAAATAAAACTAAATGTAACAAAATTGCTTATAAGTAAAACATCACTTATGATTAAAAAAATCATGAAAGAAAAATATTTTTTGTGGATCCCATAAAAATATTTAATTAAAATTTAACGTTGATTTTGAATTGAAATTTTATTTTGATTTTAATTCAAAACAAATAGGGTTATAATTTTATTCTTTTAAAAAAATTTTGAAATCGTCGAATAATAAACTCTCAAACACGAGTTAAATTATTTGATTAAAATTTAACGTTTACTTTGAATTGAGATTTTAATTTGATTTTAATCCAAAACAAATAGGGGTATAATTTTATTCTTTTAAAAAAATTTAAAATCGTCGAATAATGAACTCTCAAACAGGAGTTAAATTATTTAAAATCTCTAATTTACTACTAAAAATTATTCAAAACTCAAACTACTCGTAAACACACAAAATCAATACTCTAAAAGCCCCAATAAATATTCCACCAATTCACTAAACCTTTAGGGGAAAAAGCATACGTACAGAAAAAACTATCACAGAAGTTGTACAGATTCTCACATAAATTGTGGGACCCATGTAAATTAAATATTACCAAAACATCTGGAACCCACCTGTTTGTGTGTATTCTGTATGGATTCTGTGAGAATCATTACTCTACACCTAGTGCAATCCAACCTTTAATCCATAGCCAGTCAATTCAAACTAAAGCCGTAGTGCAAGTCTGCCTAGTAACTTTTCTTGATTTTAACCATTTGGCTATTAGATTCTGTTTGTCATCTTTAAAAAATTTTAAATTGTTTATTACATAATCATTCTCTATCACTGCACCACACATTCACACAATAAAATATTTTACACACAAACCAATATAGTTTTCTTACTTTTTAATCACATATTTAAAAAAAATTATTTAATAACTCATTATTTTCAAATAAATTTTATCAAACGGACAATTTTCCATCAAGTGGAAATATAATAGGCAAACAAGCCTATCCATTCATAAAGTGAAAAGAGTGACACAAATTTCCCCCTAACCACTTTCTAATTGTTACTTGTAATCATTTTGACTTATCTATAAAAAATTTCCAATGTTATCCACACCATCACTTGCATGTTGATAATGAATGTTAATTATTATAGTTTATCATTAGATCTAGGTGGAAGTAGGGCGAAGTGGAGAATGGTCTGCCCAATTATTTAGTAATTTTTATCTTTGATTGCCATTGAATATATATAAATGTGTGTGTGTGTATTGGTTGCCTTGTCCCAAATTGCAAACATAGCGGGTGCGGAAAACATGGTTCTCTCTAGATTTTTCGAACCTGAATATTTTTATTTTATCTTGATGTTATACAATTTTAAATTATAGTTTACTCGAACGTATAAAAATATATTTTAATCCACACACAATCTCACCTCTCGAAAAATCTCCAAAAGCGCAGGAGGTAGGATGACTGTCTCATCTCGTCCCGTCTCGTCCACCCCCATGATATCCCTATGTATCAATAAAATTTATTTGTTAGCTTAAGTGAATAATTCAATTGCAATGGTATCCAAAAGATTTTGGAAAGCAAGTCCGTTGAATACCATTGCAATGGGATAATTCAATTGAATAACGCATAAATTTCACAGATAAAATGAAATAATCAAGAAATTGATTCATTGTTAACTTTAATAAATTTGATGGTAAATAACTCAACTGAATATGTACGATTAAATTTAATAGAATGGATGGTGAAGTTAGTAATTAATATAGGTAATTTTGATAATGAGCAATATTATGTGTACAGCTTGAGGATCGTCATCGTATGAGATGACATTAATTGACGAAATCGGTAAAATAATCTCAATTTACACGAGTTATCATTTCACTTATCTTACATAGGATGATGATCGATTCTCAATTTCTACATATATCATTACGCTTTTGACAATAGGCTAAGACATTTTCATGAAATGCGCCAAATTAATGATAGATGGTATGGAAGTTTTAGTACACGATTTACAAAGTTTTTTGAGATTATAGGTCGGTGCGTCTCATAAAGCTCATGTTTGGCCTCCATTTTTAAACTAACTTTTAACTAAACATTTTGATGTAATCATAACTTTTATAGAACTTTTAATCACACTTTTTTTTTTTTATCAAAAATTAAAAAAAAAAACCATTTTTTAGTTAAACTGACTAAGATCAAAATGTATAATTAAAAATTGAATTAAAATTGTGGGTCCAGTGAAATGTGTGATTATTTAAAAATAAAGTTTGACATGTTTGAAATCTCAAAAAAAACCTTGTCAAATGGGTATTTATATATTGATCTCAATGTCAATTTTAGGTATTAACAATTTATACTTAATTACTAATTGGTCTTAAAGATGACCAGATAGTATATATGATAATCAAAAATAGTTTTCAAAATGGAAGTGTTTTTAATATTGTCACAAAGAGGATGTATTGGCATTGTCTCTCTTTTTCACATAACTATTATTTCTCGAGGAAAATCAAGAGGCAAACTAGTCACAAGAAATTCATTAGTAACCATTCGAGTCCCATTATTTATTAAGAATACATTTTAAAATAGTAAATTGATAGAAAATGTGTGGTTAAAAATTAAGAAAAAATCTTGAATTTTTGTGTGATATTATTTTATCAAAAAATACGTAATTGAAAAAAAAAAAAAAAAGGGAAAGAAACAAAAAACACGTGTTGATAATAATTGGATCAAACGAGGGCTTAGTGCCCATTTCATTCATCAAAGTCAAACCACATAATAAATTAATGAGCGCCACGTTTCAGAAGATAACTCGGTTGTCTTGTGGGTCCCAGGCGATTTTCACATGGTTCATCACTTTATTGAAAGTTATATCCCCTCCGTCCCATAAAGATAAATTCGCTTCTTCTTCTTTTTTTCGTGTATTCTAAATGTTCCTTGTTGAAAGTATAATACGTCTCTTAGAGCATGTCAAAGAGATCTTTTAAAAATGAGATGCTCTCTATTTTAAATGGTAATTTTTAAAATCATGTTTCAAAAATTCTTCAAGTTTACATTTTAACCCACTTTCTATATTTAAATACATTCAATGTATTTCAATTTTCAATGTAGAAAAATAATGAAATTATCGACAAAAAAGTTAGTTAAAATAAAAGATAGAGAAAAATAATAAATATTTTTTTAGTGTAGTAAAATTAAGTGTTAAATATAAAAAAAAATAAAATTGTCGGAGTACTTCAAAATTTTAATTCTTTAAATTTATAGATACTTTTCAAATGATAGAATATACTCTTTAAAAATAAAAAATTTATTGGAAATGCTCTTAAGAAATATTCTTATTTATAAACTACTCCTATTTAAATAATTATTTACTATAAAGATATATTAGAAAACATGTAAGCCCTTGTTTGTTTCTAATTAAAATCCAATTTTAATTTCAAGTCAAATTCAACAATTAATTTTAACCACACATTTTATGGAGTCCAAATCTTTTTAACAACACATTTCATCATTTTTTTAAATCAAAATTTACTAAAAATATGATTTAATCTATACCAAATAGAGGTCGAGAAATATTTATATTTCGAATTATGGTAATTGTATTTTTTTAAACTGAGTAAAAATCCAAACAAACATATTTTTGTAAGATTATTTATTAGTGGACTTAATGGCTGCTTTACTGCAGTTGTGTTCCTAGGGAGCAACAAAAATTCCAAGGGAAGGCATTGAAATTTGAAATAGGCCGCAAGCATGTAGAAAGTAGATTTTGTAGAATTTTGCCATTCGGGACATAATTCAGTGGTGCAAAAAATATGAGTGAGATAGTCTCAATCTTGTTGACAGTCGTAGTATGAAAATTCGAATCCTGAGATATGAAATTGATTCTTTGTGGGCACCAGTGTACGGATAAACTCTTATTCCCTGATCTATTTGGACAGATCTCGCTATTTACCTCCTCCACGATATTTCAGGGGTGGGGCAATGAGGGTTCTCAAGGTTGGGATTCAACCTTTTAGATTTTGTAGAATTTTTCCATGGCGTCCCTTGAATATTTCCTCATTTATACACGACCTTTTCTTTTAGATACAAGGAAAAATAAAAACAATTGTTGTTATGGAGGAACGTATTATTGCCAAAATTTTCTTGCTTTTTATTTTATTAGTTCTAATAGCCAAAATTTATTGTACTTTTATTCTTGTTACTGTTGGGATTATGCAATCCTATTTACCATTTTACTTTTGTGAGATTTATTTTTATAAAAATAAAAACAAAAAATCTCCTTTTTGTTTGTTTTTGGATTATTTTACATGGAATTTATAATTTTCAATGAAAGACAAACTCTATTTTTTATTAAAACTTTCCCAACTATGGTCGACTTGTTGTTCACGCATTTCGTTAAACTCATTATTTCTCTCATTGTGATCTCCTTTTTATCAACGTTCTTTCCATATAGGAACTAAGGGTGGACATTTTAACCGAAATCGAAATCAAACCAAAGCAGAAAGTTCCGGTCGGTTCTCGAAAGAAATAAATAGGAACTAAAATCTGTTATTTCTTTAGTTTGTAGTTACTCCTTCGAAAAACAATCTGATAGAATCACCTGAATGTAATCATTGATCAACAGGATCCAAAATTGTAATTCGAGCCCACCGATTTCACGATGTTTCCTTAAAATGAATTTGCTGCCTTCAATGGTGCTAAAGACGTCCAACAATCGTTTCCCAGAATAGAACGAATTTTCGTCTCCTACGGAAGCAACACTGCAATTTGCAGGAGTTCCAACGAACTCAACGAAGTGTGTTTTATTTCGAGACAATATCAGAACGAAAGAGAGAGGGAAATGAGATTCAAAGCACAGAAAGTTTGCAATGAAAATGGTGTAAATTTTCTGGTAGAGAAGCAGGCTATTTATAAACTTGTTCGTGGCCATTCAAACAGTCATCACCTTTCAGACAAATATCAAAAATTCGAACAGACATGTTGTTCTTAAAAGTCATGTATGTTAAATCGGTTAACAGTCAACTGTTTGGTCGGTAAACAGACGACTGTTAAAAGAAAATAAAACACCCCGGAATAATATGCCAAAATTTAAATTTCATAATGTACCCAAGAATTTGATTATTTACAATTTGGCCCAAAATTTTGTCCAAAAAGTTAATATAGTGCAAAGGTCCACCCGCACCGAACCGGATCGGACTCGGACGGCGCGCTCGTGTGGGTTTATGACTTAACCCAATAGGATATAGGTCTTCCCCCTTCTAAAAACTATTGGTACCCCTTGGGCCCAAACCCAATTCCAAACTTCCACCTTATAAACCATACCAAAGTTTCCTAACTTTCCTATGTGGGATAAGTGTTTGGAAAATAAAATTTTTCTATAATCTTTAGTTTATGTGGGTTAATTTAACACTTAATATTTCATTCAATTTTAAATGATTTTCGATAAATAAATATATCACGTTAATCATCTTGCGGAGTAGAACGTGAATATGCTAGGTCCCATATTAATTAAAAGGTGGGTCCCACTGAAATTTGGGCTCAAAGTTGACACATTAACTATTTTTTCCAACAAAATCGAAAATCAAAACCGAGTGGGTCTAGTTCAATTCTTGTTCTTGAATTGGAACCGCGAATAATCGAATGGAACTGATATTTTTACAATTTCTTATTTTTAATAATTACTAGACTGCATAAAAAAATTACAAAATTCGATATTTATAACTTAAACACATAATAGGCTGCTCAACCCAACCCAAAGAAAATATCCATTCCAAAACTTTTGGCCCATTTTAGAGTTACTAAGTCTAAATACATATATCTTGCCCAAAAGCAATTTAAGTATAACTCAATGCCAAACCTGTAAAGATAATAACACATTTTTCATCTTTCAATCACTATAATTCCCTGCTGCCTTCTTTCCCTGTTCCCTTTTTGCATTTCCTTCTCTTCAACATTACTCTTGTTACAATAGCTTCGTCTATTACACCGACACCACAAGTAATTTTTGTAACTCTTTCAATACATACTTAGTTTTCCTTATTATGTTATCTTTAAGCCTTTATTTGAATTTTTCTTGAGTATCGATATGATTATTTCAAAAAACTCGATTTTTTTAGGTCACCATTTTTTCTTGGCTCTTTATGCTAGTCTTATACTCCTATTAAAGTTCTTTTAAATTTTGACTAATTTTTAATGCTCTTTTAAGACTGGTTTTATTACTTTTTTGTGTAACTTCTAATTCGTTAACGCTCGTTTATGTCTCGAATGATTAGTCCATTAATGTCAGTTACCAAATCTATGACCTGATGGATAGTTTGTAAATGATTTGTCTAATTACATGATAGGATTTATTAAATGTGTATTCAAAAAAATGTTATGGGTAGAACCGAACCCAAATTGGAACTGATGGTTCGGGTTTGGGTCCAATGATTACGTGGAACCGAATGGATCTATTTGCGAAATACTCAAAATATAATGGATGGTTCTGGATATTGAAATACCCGGACTGACCCATCCGACGCCCACCCCTAGTAGGAACCCCGGCCGTCGATGGATTAAATGGATTGGGGAAGGTTCCATTTTGAGATTTGGGCTTAATAAGACGGCCCAACAGAATTAGAGGTCACGTCGACCTAAATGGTTTGCTAGAAAAGGTCCTACACGGTGGGCATTTTCTGGGAGAGTTTTGGGCCGCAAGGTGGACAATACCCATAGAATTATCTTTCCCGGTTTGATCTGACAAAACCTATAATTTTTTTGGAAACAATACAAAACTCCTATAAATAAAAATTACATTTCAATACTAACAAACTTATCAAATTATTTCAAAATTCAAGTGTTAATTCCATTTAATAATATATATACCATATATAATTAGTTAAAATTAATTATCATACTCAATTAATTAGCACCCCACCCACCAAATTAATAATATATTAATTACTAATATCTTAGGATCCCACCCATGACCACCCACTCACGACTGTACCCCACTCCCACTCCCATGGACCCAAACCCATCTCACCCCCATCACCCCACTATACTACCTTCCCTCCACATCTCCATCGGAGGTCCCCATTAGCTCTGGCGACCGCTTCGACAGTCGATTCGATGATCTCTTCGACAATCGATTTGACGACTACTCCGACAATTACTTCGACAAATTATTCCAACGACCACTTCAATGACCACACCACACCCGCGAAACCACCCCACCCCATGGTAAAAAAATTTCCAGAAATTATGGTGGCAACAGTGGTGCATTATAGATGACCAGATTTCTGACTAACTGCGTTATCTGTGACCATACTTATGTTATATGTAACTATTTATGATCAAATTTGTATGTGTGACTAAATTTGATCAAAATTGTCTTCAGTGTAAGTGTTTGTAATCAAGTCAATCTTAACTATGACGGTCTGTGATCAAATCACAATCAGTCATAATTAATACAAATTGATCACAACTAGTCACAATAAATACATACTTAGTCACAGAGGGTCACCGCAAACAAATCTGCATACATCGCAGACAAACAACACAATCCACCCCCAGCATCACCTCCAATGCACCACCACTATCATCTTCAACTCAAAATTTACGATCATAAGTACTACCTTCACTGGCACGCGTTATCAACGATTAACCATTACCAATTTTGCATTCAGTGTGATTGTGACCATGTCAGTTTAATTTGTGACTATTTATAATTAAGTCACATACAGTCACAATTAACATAAATCTGGTCAAAGACATTCACAATAAATATAGACTTGGTCACACTAATTTCCATCACCACTACAAAATGTTCACCACCAACACGTCCAACAAATCCCAACCACCACCACCATGACTACTAGTATCGGTGTACAACATTAAGATCCACTGCTCATACTTGTAAGCAGCGGTGCACCTCCTTTGAAGCCTTCAAACGTCGACCAACATTTAGGCCTACCACTCCACATCGCCGGCCGTCAACCACATCTTCCTACTAAATTTTGGCAACTACAGTTTTACCCTACCAACATTAACTGTAGCAACTACCACTAACTGTAGCACCCAAACGCACCAAAAAATAAGCAAAAGACCAATAGCTATGAACTGTCTTTTGTGCAACACCACCTTCTCCGGCGATGCCCATGCCAGTACCACCACACCGATCGACCATACTCATCAATAGGCATCTATTTATTGTTTAATATCGTCAAACAACAATATACAATCCAAATTTATAAATTCATTATTCACATAACTGAACACGCACATTTTAGTTCAACTTTTGGCTCCGACAATAAGCCACACGATTGCAAACCACCTTCTCCGACGTCTACACACCATACCACATATGTTGTTGCCATGGGTTTTGCCTTGCTGTACTGATGCATGTAACAGTTCGTTGCTGCGTGCGACGATTCTTCTTTGCGAGAAAGAAAGGGCAAGTGAGTGGGGGTCGAACATGCGTGGAGATATCAGAAAGAATAAGCGGTTGTGTAGGATCCCCCCTTCCCCACACAACAACACCGGGAAGAAAGGGCAGATACGTTGAATGAGAGAGAATGAGAGAGATGAAAATGAAATTGATTCGAATAGAATAGAGTTGATTGTCGGTGGGTGGGTATGTAGATTAGGTTTAAGTGAATTTTTATTATTATAATTATTAAAATCTAATTATCACCTGATATGTGAAATTTTAAAAAAATTCCTCTTTATTTATGAAAAGTATTATTTAAATGTAGGTTTTTAGGTAATTTTTTCTAATTTTTTATCAATTACATCTTCCAAAGATTAAGACCCCATTTGATGGTGATTATAAAGATAAATTAGAAGAAAATGAGAATTTGAATAGTGATTTTTTTGAAAATGTGTACTCAAAAAATGAAAAGAAAAATTTTGGATTTACACGTAAAATATTTTATTCTGTGAATGTGTGGTTGAAAAATGAGTATGAGAAATAAAAATTTGTTTTAATGGACTTAAATAGGGGCTAAGCAAGTTGGAAAGTATTTATAAACAATTTAAATTATAAATAGATAAAAATAAATAGTGTATAAATAAATAATATTTGAAGATCTATTGAAATGTGTATATAAAATATGATTTAAGTGTTTACAAATATCAACTAGGCAAACAGCCAAGAAGGGTGCTTTTTTTTTTTTTTTTGGTAGGGTTATATGGGTTGGATTATTTTAAAAACAACTACTGCAACCCAAAAAAAATAAAAATAAAACTCATAAACGCCCAAAAGTGACATGCAAGCCCTTAGAGTAACCATTAATATTTAATAATGTAAGAAATTTAATCATTTAACACCTATTTGGGGAAAATTAAAATTAAATGTTATATAAGTTAAAATTAACAATTAATTTTAACATCATATTTTACGATATCCACAATTTTTCAATCTGACATTATATTTATTTTTATCTAAATTTACTAAAAATATGATTTTATTCTCCAGGGGCCCATAATTTACTCATTGCCCTTCGTACAAATCTTTGTCTTCACGATACAAACTTGATCATAAAACAGAATTGGTTAAGGAGCATTTTTAGAACACTCTAAAATACAAGCTTCCTGGCATTGTACCAAGATATTTAACCATCAGCGTCCCAATTGTACAAGCCACTAAAGCTTATCCAATCGTCTCCCGGCTCTGGACAAGATTTTTTTCCTCAGAAAAATCGTCTCTCACTTCACTCTCGCTCTGTCGGTAGCATTATTGTAGTGGCAGTTTCTCTCTCTAAAATCCCTACCTCACTTCCATGTTGTTTTCTTTTCTTCTTCGCCAATTTTACATTATTTCAAGTCAATTGTCATAATTTTAATAATTAATAATGAAACTGTCGCTAACTGCAATACATATTTTTTTTGTATGTATTTCTATTCATTGAGAGGAATTGTAGAGGGATATAGCTAGTGGGTCATTGCTCAGTGTTTTTCTCACCCCAATTTCTCGTTTTCTTATATTATTGGAAGGAATTTAACTTTTGGAGAGAGATCTGGTGGATTTTCGATCGATTTGCGTATGAATTATAGTTGATCACGAAGGAAATTTGTATTTCGGTGACGGAAATAGCAGTAACGTTGTGACCCCGAGGTACCCATTTCGTTGTCTTTTAGTCTGCGTTTATACTCTATTATTACGTTTTCCGTTCATTATTCCCGAAAAAACAAACACGAAATAATTTTTTCAGCAATCACTAATCAGTATATTTGGAAGAATGTTATAATTTTATTCCCACTTTATTTGTTTGGGGGTTATCTACTCAATTAATTCAGAGCTCAACAACAGTGAACTGGGAATATTATTCGTGGTTTTTTATTTTATTTATTTTGGTTGACGGTATTCTTGATCTAGAGGTAACTCTGATTTTTAGTTTCGATTATATTGTTGAGGTATTAGTTAATTTTTCCCCTTTCATACGATTTTGGAAATTGGAGTTACAGACTTTGCTTTTGCAGTGAAAGAGCGTGAAAAGAAACAAAGATTCTGTTTTTTTCAGAGGACATTTTAAAGTCTCTCGGCATGTTGATTAAGAACATATCCGAGTAAATCCTATATATCTGTCTTTTCAGTCAAAGTCTAGCCGCATTAATGGAACCAGAAGCTGAAATTAAGGTTAGTGTTCAAAACTAAATCAGTTATTTTTTAATTATGAGGAAATTTCCTAGGTTATCTTTTATTGATCTTAGCGATATTTTTTGAGGTTTTAGTGAAATGAGTCTGTTAATTTTGTCAAGATTTTCCAAATGCGATTTACATTTAATAGTATGCCACTAAACAACACAACATCAGGCTTGAAACTTAGTAGCTTATGATTAAACATTATTTTCCAATTGTTATATATTATGGGTTGGCGGGTTGCAATTGTGATCTAAGCTGTTCACTGAGTGATTTTTGGTATATTTAACCATGCAGTATTGCGTACTAAATATGGTGCTTTATTGAGTAGGGAAAGGCCTTGAAGAACATGGGCAGTCAGGTCTGCCAGATCTGTGGTGATAATGTAGGATTGACTGTTGACAGGGAGCTGTTTGTTGCTTGCGATGTCTGTGCATTTCCCGTTTGCCGGCCGTGCTATGAATATGAGAGGAAGGATGGAAATCAGTCTTGTCCTCAGTGCAAAACCAGATACAAGAGACATAAAGGTACATTTTATAAATATTATTGGATGAATCTAGAGTGATAGATTTTATTTGGTTTTTTCTGCCTATTTAAGTATAAATTTACATAAGATTAGGTGCTTGTTTGGCCTCCATTTTAATTAGATTTTAGTAAAAATATATTTTGGAACAGTAATTTTTTGGAGAATGCGTGCTTAAAAAAGAAGGAAATTTTTTAATTTTAATGGAGCCCAAACAGGGGCTAAATATGTAATATAGAATTTTTTTACAAAATGGATACATATATAAAAATGGTGGTGAAAATAGCAGCTCCCCTAATTGCTCACACATGTGCTCTTATGCTTATTTTTTATTCTTATAATTTAGTGCAATGTGTTTCTTTTCCATTCAGATATCAAATGCATTAATTTTTCTTGGTACAGCTAACGCCCGGGTTGTGGATCCAGTGAGGGAGTTTGGATCCCCAGGGTTGGGCAATGTTGCCTGGAAAGAGAGAGTTGATGGCTGGAAGATGAAGCAGGAAAAAAATGTAATACCAATGGCTACTAGCCATCCTCCTTCAGAAAGAGGAGCTGGAGATATTGATGCCAGCACAGATGTGCTGGTGGATGACTCTTTATTGTGAGTTCCAACTTGTGTGGTGCCATGACATTTTGCTTCCTGCATAGGGTTTTCCTGCATAAAATCTGAGTATTATTGTGAGCCGTAGCTCTATTGCTTTAGCATTGCAGTAACATAATTGTCACTACAGAATCTTAACAATGATGGAGGCACTTTGATGTCATTAAACAAAAAGTTGATAGTTTTTAGCTGTAATAATGTAGTTGCATATGTATAATGGTTCTTCTATGCAGCAGTTGCCACTTTTCTTCACTCTATCCGGCCATTGGTTTCCTGTGCTTATTTCTCTGTGTTATGCACTCTGTGTTATGCAGGAATGATGAAGCTCGGCAGCCCCTTTCAAGGAAGGTTTCTATTCCGTCATCCAGGATAAACCCATATAGGATGGTTATAATATTGCGGCTTATTATTCTCTGCATTTTTTTGTACTACCGATTAACGAATCCCGTTACCAATGCATACCCTCTGTGGTTGTTATCTGTGATCTGTGAGATCTGGTTTGCTATATCCTGGATTTTGGATCAATTCCCGAAATGGCTCCCAGTAAACCGTGAAACTTATCTTGACAGGCTTGCTCTTAGGTGAGAAATTTGTGGTCATTTTCTGTTTGAATGTCATAGAACTGTTATAAAAAGTAGATGATATAGCATCTCTATTGTTTGATATCTAGATTGTAAACCATCATTGTTATAGAACTTCCATTTTGGTGAATATACACACGCATGCTACAGTTTCTGACTTCTACCTTCGATTAAATATAAACTATGTCATAGATATGATCGTGAAGGAGAGCCATCACAATTAGCTGCTGTAGATATATTCGTCAGTACTGTTGATCCTTTAAAGGAACCTCCACTTGTTACAGCTAATACTGTCTTATCCATTCTCGCGGTTGACTACCCAGTCGACAAGGTTTCATGCTACGTATCTGATGATGGTTCTGCGATGCTGACTTTTGAAGCTCTTTCAGAAACATCTGAATTTGCAAGGAAATGGGTTCCTTTCTGCAAAAAGTACAACATTGAGCCACGTGCTCCAGAATGGTACTTTGCTCAGAAGATTGACTACTTGAAAGATAAAGTTCAAACGTCATTTGTGAAAGATCGTAGGGCCATGAAGGTGGAAGTTTTAATTCAGAAATTCTGTTGTCTCTCCCCTTTAATCCTGACTTCTCATGTTTCTTCTCCTGCTTGTCCTACAGAGAGAATATGAAGAATTTAAAATTCGTATAAATGCACTTGTTGCAAAGGCCCAAAAAGTTCCCGAAGAAGGCTGGATCATGCAAGACGGTACCCCATGGCCTGGAAATAACACCAGGGATCATCCAGGAATGATTCAGGTTAGCTTGGTTCATTAGTAATAGATCTGATGGGTTGACATATATGCGACTATTACTTGTTATATACCTTATATCTATAAGAACAGTCATCTAAACTCGCATGCTTAGCATCAAAATAGTGCTAATATCATTTGATTGATGGAAACACATTCTTTTTTTTTTTTTTCCGTGTATATTACGAACTCAAAATAAACTTGACTTCCAACAATTTCCAGTGTTATCTATTTTCTTTAAAAAGGGCTTTTGTCAATTGCAGGTTTTCCTTGGCCAAAGTGGAGGTCTTGACAGCGAGGGTAATGAGCTGCCACGGCTAGTCTATGTTTCTCGTGAGAAACGCCCTGGTTTCCAACATCACAAGAAAGCTGGTGCTATGAATGCACTTGTAAGTGATTTGACAGTTGAGATTTGCAGTTAATCTAATTTTTATTTTTGGACGTATAACATGTTATATACCAATACCATGCATCTCTGCAGGTTCGTGTATCAGCAGTTCTTACTAATGGACCATTCTTGTTGAATCTTGATTGTGATCACTACATAAACAACAGCAAGGCCTTGCGGGAGGCAATGTGCTTTTTAATGGACCCAAATCTTGGGAAGTTTGTCTGTTATGTTCAGTTTCCACAGAGATTCGATGGTATTGATAGAAATGATCGATATGCCAACCGCAATACTGTTTTCTTTGATGTGAGTTCATAATCATTAGTAATTATTACTTCTTGCCATTTCATATAATACTGTTATCTAATTCTCTGTTTTTCCCCCTGGTGTCCACTGTTCATGCAAACTTATTCACAAAAAGATAAACTTGAGAGGTTTGGATGGTATTCAAGGTCCTGTCTATGTGGGTACTGGATGCGTCTTTAATAGAACAGCTTTGTATGGTTATGAGCCTCCTCTGAAACCTAAGCAAAAGAAGTCAGGATTTCTCTCTTCATGTTTTGGTGGCTCAAGAAAGAACAATTCTAAATCAAGTAAGAAGGGTTCAGACAAAAAGAAATCTAGCAAGCATGTTGATCCCACTGTTCCAATATTCAGTTTGGAGGATATAGAGGAGGGCGTTGAAGGTATGTTTTCTGTTAGAATCATCCTGTTTAATCTTACTTGTATTTCACGTTATTTGGTTGTTGCTAGATCTATTGGACTTGCATTTTTTTTTTTTTATAAAGCCTCTGTTTTGCAAAATTTATAAGTGGTCACACTTAATTTTCAAACACACATTTCAACCAATGGACCTAGAAGTAATGTCTAAATATCCATTTGTTTATAAATTAAATCATTGATAAATTCTTCCTAAACGGAGGCTAAATTAACCTTAGTGACACTGTATATGTGTCATAGATGCATGGATTAATATGCCTAATTTTCTCAATTAATTTCAACATTGAATAAATAAAAATAATGACTATGAGCCTGTTTGAGCCACATTATAATGAGAAATAGAGTATGAGAAATAGAGCTAGATGCATGGATTAATATGCCTAATTTTCTCAATTAATTTCAACATTGAATAAATAAAAATAATGACTATGAGCCTGTTTGAGCCACATTATAATGAGAAATAGAGTCATTATGGGCCCTACACCAGAGATAGAAATTCAAAAATGGTGGCTTGATGTGATGGATAACGGTCATATTTTTCATTTTAATGAGGTAAAAATGTGGTTCAAACAGGGGCTATATTTGTTCATTTGCTCAATTGATTTCAACATGCCGAATGACAAATATTGATTTGGATGTCAACATGAATGAGTGTGCATACACACACACACACACACACACACACACACACACACATATACACTTACGTATGTATACATGTATATATGGTGTAAATGATTGTTTCTTTCCGTAATTATGATTTGTACTACCGGTTAAATCAGACAAAAAAGGGTGAATTTTGTTGGGTGAAAAGCTTATTTTCTCAATCAATTAGATAATTGTAGGCCCAGGAAAAGGCTCGCCTAGGGAGCTGGGGCATACTTAATATTCCCATGCAAAGTATTTCAGTGTGATGTAGTGATACCATCAATATAATATTTGAATCTAACTTTACTAATTAAGCCCCTATTTGGCCCTCATTAAATTAAATTTTATTTTTCTCTTTCCTATTTTCAATCACCCAATTTTTCATAAGATTATTACACGTAAACCTAAAACTTTTTATTCTTCTTCGATCACACATTTAAAAAAAAAAAAAAAAAAAAAAAAAAAAAAAAAGGAAAAAATGGAAAGGAAAAAAAAAATACTATTTCACTCATTGAAATTTGAAATAATGGGGGCCAAACGGGGGCTAATATCCATGTATCTATTCTCAATTACTTTGCTGTTTATATTGATTTGCAAGTTTCCTTCCAAGTAAATATATTTGGTGAGTAAGGATAGCATCAGATATATTTGTCTTTGCTACGAACACATGCTATTAACACGTTTTGATTCAAAATGAGGTTCCTGTAAGAAAGAAAAACCATATGGCAGGTAGCATAAGCCATTCATTTAAACAATCAATGCAAGTATTCTATGCATGAGATGAATTTAAAGACAATTTAAGCATTATCAGTTGAGGTCATCTACTCAATCAATTCTTTGTCATAGTTTTGAAACTAACCATAGCATTGCACTCCATCGTCAGACATGTCCTCTTCTTTCATGTCTTCTTCCTACTCGTCACCTGAGACAAAACTATCTGAATTTTTGGTCTCCTGTTTGAATATTTTATCCAGTGTTGATTGGTTCAGAATTCTGAGCTAATTGTCTGTGTATATGGTCTGACATCATATGAAGCTAGCAAGGGGAAAGAATATATCTGTAATAGTCCTATCTTTTAATGACCACCTCCTTTGATATATTTCACATGGCCGGTTAGAATTACAGATATGCTGCTTTATTGAAGGTTTCATCATTTTCTCCAACTGTTAATGAACATATTCTTCCGTTGAATTCAAATACTGTCAATATATTGATAAGCATGTGTGATGCTGTATCTTTTCCCTCAACCTTTTTACTCACTTTTATTGCCAATATTTTCCTACTTTCACAGAGTCTAACATTCCGAAGTGCATTTCATTGCGTATTGAGTTTTTCTCAGACAAGAGTTTCGAGTGGAAGATCGTATATGTGAACTTAAATTAATATAGAAAATTTATTTAACTGTTGCCTCTGTTGGTGTTGATTTCAGGTGCTGGATTTGATGATGAGAAGTCACTGCTTATGTCCCAAATGAGCCTTGAGAAAAGATTTGGCCAGTCTGCAGTTTTTGTTGCATCCACTCTTATGGAGAATGGCGGTGTTCCTGAGTCTGCCACACCTGAGACTCTTCTAAAAGAGGCAATTCATGTTATCAGTTGTGGCTATGAAGACAAGTCAGAATGGGGAAGTGAGGTAAGTTGGTTTAATTTGCCATATGAAGTTCTCTATGTCTGATTACATATTGTTTATGCATAGAATATTAGCAAATGTTTCTGGTACCTTGGACTTGAAGGGAACGTTTGACAATTGGAAAATGAACGCTTAACACAGATTTCATTTATGTATGGAAACAGCTTCTAACAAATGTTTTGACATTACTATAAAACTTCTGCATTTATTTTACTAATAAATTTCATTATGATGAGATGGCTTATCAAACGCGTGAGCAGATAAAATTAAAAAATATGGAAGTTCCTAACTGCAGTTGGAACATAATGGGAATGGAGCATACTTTCCCTCGTGTAGTTTCTTAGGAAGCTCTAGAACAGGAAGCAAGTGTATTTTGCATCTGTTAATGGAAATTGCTGTGGCATGCTGAAATTATCATGTGTTTCTAATCTCTTTTATTCCTTTTCTCCCTCCCATCAAGGGTAAAAAGGTAAAGAAAATAAAGATTTTTTATGCAACTACTTTGCTCAGGCTTTTCATAAAGAGCAGCTTTTAAACATTTGTTTGGTGCCTTGTCTTGCTCAATAAAATTGAGGTGCGAAGTAGATATATTGGATATGTTTACATGCCAGAGCAAGTCAAAATTTCTCTCTTTTCTACTTCACAATATTTACTTATATTATTCTTCTGATGGTTTCAATTATAATTACTCATCAGAATTCAAGGGTGCTACTGTCCGTAAAGTTTGGTCAAATAAAACTTGCATATAGAATCCATTTGATGTCAGGTCTCATAGTAATACCTCTGCAAATTACAAAAAAATCATAAAGAAAAATAATATTTAGAAGTAAGCTAACTTTTGCTTAATTTTCTCAGTTTTAACTCTATTGGTTCTCCTTGTCATTCTTCCAAAAAAATTTAATCCATAATGTGATGATTTATTTCTGCGTAGTTGCATTGCATTATGAATATTTATCATCTCATTCAAAATTTATGTGGGGAACCTAACCAACTATTGCTAAGGGAATGTTCGTTATACGTTTATTTTCCTACTGGATATCCTATGTAATACCGTATGTGTCGGAATTAACAGTTCATAATACTAATTTTTTTATCTTATCCACAGATTGGATGGATTTACGGTTCTGTCACAGAAGATATTCTTACAGGGTTTAAGATGCATGCTCGTGGTTGGCGATCAATTTACTGCATGCCTCAGAGACCAGCATTTAAGGGATCAGCTCCAATTAATTTATCTGATCGTCTAAACCAAGTGCTTCGATGGGCCTTGGGATCTATTGAGATTTTATTTAGCCGACATTGTCCCATATGGTATGGCTATGGTGGAAGGTTGAAGTGGCTAGAAAGGTTTGCATATGTCAACACCACAATTTACCCAGTTACTGCAATTCCTCTGCTTATTTATTGCACGCTGCCAGCTGTCTGCTTGCTTACTGGAAAGTTCATTATGCCCCAGGTTGGTTCTATCTCCCATTCCTACCTGAACATATCATTATTCATTTTTTTGTTTCCATTTGAGCAATGGCCATTGTCTTGTATTTTACTTTGGCAGTATCTCGAGATTAACTTGAATTTAAGCATCTGTCAACATAGATCAAAATTTTATAAATTTCATTCATTTCCTTTACGAAAATTTTGCTCTATTATTTCACTTTGTGGTTGACGATTTGATATCAAATCAGTGCCATACTTCCTGTAGACATGCGTTTACCTTTTTGCTCTTGGTCCTTGACATAACGGAAACGCCATAATAGCATTTTATCATTTGTCTCCAGAATTTACATTATAAAATGAGATCTCACAATGGGAAAATTATTGCTTTGTATTGCAGATTAGTAACTTAGCAAGTATCTGGTTTATCTCTCTCTTTCTTTCCATCTTTGCTACTGGTATACTGGAGATGAGGTGGAGTGGGGTTGGAATCGACGAGTGGTGGAGGAATGAACAGTTTTGGGTCATTGGAGGTGTTTCATCTCATCTTTTTGCCGTCTTCCAAGGTCTTCTCAAAGTGCTTGCTGGAATAGACACCAATTTTACCGTCACGTCCAAAGCATCGGATGAAGATGGGGATTTTACCGAGCTCTACATGTTCAAATGGACAACTCTTCTGATACCCCCGACAACTCTCCTTATAATAAACATAGTTGGTGTTGTTGCAGGAATCTCCTACGCGATCAATAGTGGTTATCAGTCATGGGGTCCACTATTTGGGAAACTTTTCTTCGCGTTCTGGGTGATTGTTCATCTCTATCCATTCCTCAAAGGTCTTATGGGCCGCCAGAACCGGACACCCACTATTGTCGTTGTATGGTCCATTCTTCTTGCATCTATCTTTTCATTGTTATGGGTGCGAGTCGATCCTTTCACTACTAGAGTCACTGGCCCGGACATTGAGCTGTGTGGAATTAACTGCTAGAGCTGACATTTCCTCGATGATTTCATCTTCGTGTACCTTTGTCTATGTGAAGTTCACATTTGTATAGTAATGCAAATCTATGTAGTTTTATCAGATAATAGTTTGCTTTTTGTGTGTTCTTCTAAGAAAACAAAGTGAAGATTTGTATGTTGTTCAGCTCTCTCCTCCAGTGCTAGATGTAAGACTTGGAACATGAACTTTTGTGTGAACATTGTGTGAACGCACTTCTCATCCATGTAGTAAAATTTTATTCAGTCCCTGCATTATCTTCTCTATGTTAAGCAACAACTAGATCCTTGATTGATGATACGAAGTAGGTACATAATGTGGGTTATCTCAATCAACTTCGTATCTTTTTGGCTGGAGATTCTCTCTTTTAATGAACACGACCCTTTCAGCAATTTTTTTTTCCCCATTTCGAGGGCATGTTAGAACTGATGGACTCAATGGGATTGGGCCTGATAAGGACGACAAACTCTCGCGTATTGTTCAATCCAAACATGCTATGAATGTAAAATCTTGGGCTAGTTCTCAGTTAATCGTTTTTTGCCAAAAAAGTGAACTGGAGGCTCCCATTTCATGCCAATGAATCTCCAGGAGTAACTACTCACTCAAAAATGAAGGTAGTAACAAATTGGCTGAGTTTTGAAGCTTTTTCGGGGAAAATTTTGGACCTCAGAAAAAATGAGATTTCAGATAAAATCACAGAAATATCTGAAAGTCAATTATGAATCTTTCAACGCTAGAAAACACACGAGATTCATCATAGCTCCCACATCTCGTTGCACCTCTTTCTCAACAATTCTCAGGTGCCCTTAGTCTCATTTCACCTCTTTTTACTCAATTCTCAGGATGGTTGGGGCTATATTGGTGAGGTCTTTTACTGATAACTTCTCATGCCCATTTTTATGCTTGGATTCCCTTTCTTCAAGTAGCTTAAATGTTAAGGGCAATTTGGAGTTGGATAAAAAACTTAGAAGGAGAAAGCATTTGAAGAAAGTGAATTTGAGCACTTCTTTCTTGGATGCCTGGTATGAATGGAGATTGTCAGCAAAAATGCTTTCATTCTACACCTTTAAAAGCAATTCAAGAAAGAAACGTAGGCTTCATTCCCTCACTGTTGTCAATGAATTGGGAGGGCAGTACGAGGATACATTCAATGATGTCAAAATGGTGAGTAATCTCTCATTCATAATCATCACTTACACGTAGTTTACGCAAACAAGAAGAAAAAATTAAGTCTTGTGTACTATGTCTGATTCATTGGATTATTCAAAGCAACTATATCTTTAGTATTGCATATAAGTTTTGGTTTATCTGCTCCATTCGACTTGTTCTTGTGATGTGTTTGTATTCTGAACTACGCAACTTTGAAAGAGGGTTGGATAGATTGTCTATGCTCTCTTAGGTTCTGTTTGGCATTATCTACAGAATCGGACTTCTGTTCTCATGCAAATAAATTCTTTCATCTGCATCAGAAACTGTGCTGCGTCGACGTTCAGTAAAAAGGACAGTTCTGTTTGCCAATTCATAAGAAAGAAAATCATGGGAGTTCCATTCATGTATCTGAGACTGGACTATTGGTTCTCAATTGCCTGTTACTGTAAAATTAGTGCCAACTAATAAGAATCTAAGTTCCACTGTGTAAAATTCCCTTATGTTTCTTCTTTTTGATGTTTTTAGTTAAGTATACGGATTGAATTTCTTCAGCTTACAGGACATAATCAACTGCTTCACGTTTAAAGCTGTGAGGACTGTTCTTGAGCAACTCTATGAGATGAATCCACCACAATACGCTTATTTACACAAGTAAGCAATACATTCCTGATGCTTATGCTTTCTCTGATTTAAAGCTTCGGTCAGCATTCAGATTTTGAACTGCTGAACAGATATCTTACCATACATTTCACATTTTTTTTTTTTTTTCAACTTCTCACTTATTTACACAAGTTGGTGCAAATTATCTTTTACAACTGTTGAATGCAAAGGCTAATTTGATTACTTGGTGTCTGGAATCGTTCTTAATTTTCTCCATTTTGACAGCTTTATTGCAGATAACACGACCAAAAGTGGAAAGCTTTTTCTACAGACTTTAGCTAAGGTAATATCCAAAAATAGTGTTCAAATTTTCTTGATAGTTCTGTTACTGTTTGAGCCAAGATATAGAGTTCTTCCCCCTTGGAATTTTATGGCATGTTAGGTTCATCTGACTAGACATGACAATTGACTGTTGAAACTAAGAGAATAGAGGAAGAATTGTGAATAACTTCTGTATTCTGTGATAAATAAAACTGTACAAGAGCCCTCCTCTTATAGGTGAAGGAGGCAAGCACATAAGGTAAGTAATAATGCTAATTACACAAATCATGCTTTAATTATACAATTACACAAATCATTTACAAATATTATCACGCACTTCTTCTGTTTATTGCAATCTGATTAATACATTCTAGCATTTCAAACACGCTCTTAAAGTTCCAGAAGTTTCGAGAAGGTTCCTTTACTATGCCACAACAGAAAACAATCCTGTTTAATGCATGAAATACTTCTAAAATGCAACGGGGGCATATTTGTTCTGCAATATTAGGCAAAACTATGAAGGACAAAGGACGAGTACAAGATTTTAACATTTTTTTCTTCATTAATCATATATAGCCCCAGTTTGACAATTATTATTTTGGAAAAATAGAGTTTTAAATAGTGACTTTTAGGATCCAGTCGAGTACGTCAAAACATTTGAGTAGTGTTTATATAGTTTCAATCAATCGTGCAAGTCTTTCGCACTTTCTTGATATTTACAGGAAAGGCGGGAACTCGCTGAAAGAGTAATGATAACACGACTTAGCCTATATTCGAGATGGATTAAGGTACATCCATGGTTTAGTAGTAGTTTATTGCTTGATTTGTTGATTATTTATTTCACTTGCTCAGACCTTCCCACCAATTTTTATTTTCTTTTTTTGGGAAAATTGTGCCTTATATGCCTTCACATAAGGTAACATATTTTTTTCATTAAAAGTTCGACACATGCATAAAATTTATAAATGGGTGACGGCAAACTGGAGTACAGGACCTTTGCATGACTATGATGTAATATAAAGTCACTCCATTTGAAAATTTAGACAATTTTTTTGTCTTCAGTGTGATATTTTAAAGTTTTAGAGGAGGTTGTTCAACAACCACGGAAGCTAATGATAAATTTGATTTCTTCTTGTGGTGATTGAGATCTAGAAATGCGATCATGCCGAAATATATAAAGAAATTTCTGATGAGAACTTGAAATTGATGAGAGAAAGGCTTCTGGAAACCATTGTATGGCCATCTGATGACACAAATACTGAGAAAACAGATTGATGGGAGATGATGCCTCACTTTTGATGGGATTTTGTCTTCAATTTATGTGCTTCATACCTTGCTAGTCTAATGCCATTTTGACATATACATCTTCATGTATAACTCCCATTTGAACAGTTAATAAGGGGAGGAAAGTAGCTAAGATTGCAAATATTGTTGTGGCATAGCCTCACTGTGTGTATAGTCTTTATTTGAGTAGTTTTTACTTCGATAAATTGTCAAATTTCTATCAAATCTCTTGGTTGGAATTATCTCTATCAAAAATAATATAGTGCCAACTTAAATATATGGATTCATAGAGGTACAAAACATATATTTCTATTTTTGTGTTTTTAACAATATTTTTAAATGTTTCCGCCAAGGCATTTTGCGCATATTTCGAAAGATTAAGACTTAATGTCAAGAAATAAATGTTGAAGGTAAAAGTGACAATAAATATATAAAGAACACGATAGTAATGACACGATAGGCATGAGTGAGGAGGTATTGATCCAAGTTAGGCATGATATTGTTGATGACCTCTCAAATGACAAAGACAGACAACTTCAAAGAAATACTAATCCCGTAGATAAGATATTACAAGAGTTGTCATCCTTATAATGAGTAGATGAGAAGTCACATAAAAATACCGTACGCCATCTTGTTCCATGAATGATGAATACTCACTTCATACTCGACAATTTGTCGAATATTTATTGATATCGATATAAATTTTTGTTTCCCCAACTAAAAGGTAATTTTACTTTCGTAACTATTTTTTGAGTGACAGCTTACACTTTCGTACAAGAGAAATATTCAATTAGCGATCGCATATTTGTCTCTATTAAGTCCACGTTTGAGTCTCGTTATAAAATGATCATTTTTCTTTAAATTTATTTTCAATAAAATAATTTTGCACGTAATTTCAATTTCAATTTTTGTTTTTAATTTTACTTTTTATAATTGTTCTAAAAAGTGTAAAACATGGTTAGGTGTGAAGTTCAAGTATTAAGCTTTACGAGTCTAGATGAGGTCTCGACATAAAAAAACATTTTCTAATTTTTAATCACTGTAATAATCTCTTAATAATGTAAATAACATACCAAACATCTAAAATTGTAAAATACCATATATTTACTTAATAATTCCTATAATTAGTCAATTATATAATTGAAGAAAATTGAAACTAAATTTAAATAAAATATTTTAAAACAAAAAATTAATAAAGCATATCTAATCACGCGTGACAGTTAATCGCTTAATTTTATACTTACTGCCAAGGCGTGACATTTTGTCCGTGCCATGAGCCTAGGGCCCCTAGACTTTTTTTTACAATGATTTTTAACTATAATATGTTTTTCAAAAAGCCATTTTTACAAAATTTTATTTTTATGAAAAATGGTCCGAAACATTTATCATGCACTTTCTCTCTCCTTGCTTCATTGGTGGATTCCAATCAATTCAATGTTGCGTTCAAATCCGCGACCCGTTCAACCCACCTTCTCTTCCACTCCAATTGTCAACCTGACCTGCCAAGTCCCGTTTGCGGTGGAAAAACATAGTTGAAAATATATATACACACACACACAATGTCAATTGTTTATCATAGCTCGATCCACGTCCTCTATATTAAGCAAAAAATAAAATAAATTTATTGAATTTAATATTCTTACATGCAATAATATTATCATTCACCACTTCTATGTTCTTTTTGGAACAAATATGATATGAGACAATGCGATTTTGTGCAACCACAACGTTGTATACGCAAAAGAAAGTGCAAGTAGAAAAAAATGTCCACTGGGGCATATCTCAGTGGTGCAAAGGATAAGAGTGAGATATACTCAATTTTGCTAGCAGCTGCAGTGTGAGGGTTTGATTTCTGAGACATGGATTGAAACTCTTTGTGGGCACTAGTGTACAGGTAGTCCTTGTTCCCTGATTAACCTCTCTCATGATGCTTCAGGGGCGGGATGGTGGGGGATCCTTAAGGTGGGAGTTCAACCTTTTAAGAAAGTGCAAGTAGAATTGTCAGAGATCAAATACTTGTTTCGTCTTATTAGATGTTAATTACGAATTTAATAGTAGAAATAAATTCTACAGTATTAAAAAAAAAAAAATACACAACATATATTTTGTCTTTTTTTGCCTCTTGTTTATAATCGATCAAATAATTTTATTACATAAGTACTATCAGTTTATTCACCACACATATCTATTTGTTTATAATTCAAATATTTTACAATCCCCTAACAAACAAGGTATAAGAGTAACACAACAAATCTTGGAGTATCTATCAGTAACTTTTTAAATATGAAATACTCTTTACTTTAAAAGTCAATCCTTAAAATCATATTTCAAGAAACTCTTTAAATTAACATTTTAATTTAGAGAGTGCCTATAATTAAATGCATTTAAAGTATTTTAATTTTCGATATAGAAAAATAATAAAATAATCTAAAAAATTACTAGTTAAAATAAAAAAAATAGAGAAGAATAATAAATATATTTTGGAAGTAACAAAATTAAGTGCTAAATATTAAAAATTTGTTTGAGTATTTTAAAATTTTAATTCTCTAAATTTATAGATACTTTTCAAATGATAGATTATATTTTTAAAAATAGAAAGTTTCTTAGAGACATTCTTATATTCACATACAATCATGTGCCAAAAACTTGTAATTAATTTTTATTTTAAAAAATATGCAATTATTTTGGTGTTAAGTGAAATGCTTTTATTTGATGTAGAAACTATATGTGAATATTATTAAAAGTAAAAACCATAAGAGGAAGGAAAGTATAGGAAGGCATGAAAAGAAAAAAGAAAGGATAAAGCTTAGTGTATATAAGTGGTCCCCACACCTATGTGAGTGTATAAATACCCTCGCGTACATAAAATTACATACATTGCTCTCGGAGCATAGTCCAGTGGTGCAAAAGACAGGAGTGAGGTTATCTCACACCTTGCTGGCAGTCGCAGTGTGGGGGTTCGATTTCTGAGATATGGAATTGGACTTCTTGTAGGTGCAGTGTACAGGTAGCTCTTGTTCCCTGACCTGATGTGACACATCCCGCCATTTACCTCCCTCACAAAACTCTAGGGATGAGGCGATGGGGACCTCAAGGTTGGGGTTCAACTTTTTTTTAAAAATTTCATACACAAAGCACAATTCAAAACGAAATATAACATATGGGTCCCGATATTATCAAAAATGTAGTAGGTAGGTGCTTGGACAAATATTTTGATAGCATCAATCCTCAACCTTTCATTTTTGTAATATCAAATCCCAATATTTAATTTTAAAAACTCAATTTTTTGTCAAATAATAAGTTGCTTTACATAAAGATTTTTTTAAAAAAGTTGTTTTTTAATCTTTTAATCAAAGATAAAGGTAAAATTGTTCATTGAGGACTCAAGTGCACAGAATTGCACTGCAGACATCAAATAATAAGTTGAGAACTCACTTAATACATTTTCAAAAAGATAAGGACTCCATTTGTAATTATCCCCAAAAATAATAGTAGAAAATTGTGGGCCAACCTCCACCGGCCAAACGCGCCCTATTTCTAACACTTTCAAAAGTCTCAACATTTGACTCGCATTTCAACTTCATTTCGCGTAAATTTCAGGATCATTTCAATTTTGCATTTCAGTTTCTCAATTTCATCTACAAACTCATGCTCTCTCTTTAATCCTTGCGGACCTTTTTCTCTCGATCTTTCTATAGATGCACCCTTGTGTATATATATACATGTGTACATAACTATCTGCCCTTCTCTCTCTCGCCGTTTATAAATTGTACCATGAAGACCACTGTTCTTTTCATTTTCTCTGATCATTCCTGAAGTAAGAGATCACTGAATGAGTGAATGACCCAATATTACAGGACTTAGATCTATGCGAAAAGCTTCCATCTTTTTAACCATCTGTAAGTTTTGGGTGGGTCAGTGTTTTTTTTTTTTCCCTTTTTTTTTCGGGTTATTTGTTGGCTTGAGCTACCCAAGGGAGTTGGTTGGCTTTAGGCTTTGTGGATTGAATTCTTTTCTCTACTGATTTGTTCATCTCTACTGTTAAATTCTTTAAGATATGTCTTGCGAATCATGGAAAGTATTTGCCGATAAAGTATGATTGTACAAGTGATAATTTTTATCCGTTTGGATTTTGTTCTTATGGAATTATTCTTCAGCAGATTTAATATGAATTAGATCCTATTTATT
>NC_036241.1:16412977-16426990 GCF_002742605.1 Olea europaea var. sylvestris | reverse complement strand
ATCACCTCCTGAGATGATGGAAAAACGTGCTGCACCATCCGGCGAGGGTCTGAAATCCAACTCTCGAAATGATTCTGTTGATCATTCAGTTTTAGGAGCTTGGCTCGAGCAGATGCAACTTGATCAGTTCGTTGCCTAGTAAACTTAACTTTGTTTCTTTTTCACACAGACAATCAAGGCTTTTAGGAAATATATTTTTTTTGGCATTTTTGTTTTTTTGCTGGTTGGGAAGGTGAAATGGAGAAAGGAATAGCAACAATGCAGTTTCAAAGACTATCAAGGTTACAATGGAGGCAAAATTGATTACAGTTTGTATTTTTCCTTTTCTTTTTTTGCCAAAAAGTGTAATCAATTTTAGTTATTTATTGATTATTGCAGCAGAAATTTTCAATTATAATCTGGGCTGTATTCAAGAAACATATTTCATGTATTCTATTCTGTAATTACATCTCTCTCTTTTCTGAGAAGTTCATTGCGAAAGCATGTTCAATGTAGATTTTTTGAAATAGGTTTTTTGAGAAGTCATATTTTAAAAAATGTGTGGTTAAAAAGTAGGCAAAGGTTATAAGTTTATGTGTAAATTATTTTACTCTGAGTTTAAAATTGGAAAAAAAAAAGAAGGAATTTTAGAGAGTCTGAATAAAAAAGGGGCTACATTGATTATTGGAATTCATTATTATGTCTTTCTTTGGCTGGGATTAAACTTGAATTTAATTTAAGTAAAGTTTAATAATTAATTTTAAACACAAGTTTCATAATTTTTCAACTTCACGCTTTATCAAATTTTATCAAAATTTACTAAAAAATTGATTTTAATCCTCATCGAAGAGGGACCATATGGTGATGGCGATGGATGGAGAGAGAGTGTATAATTCTTTTCTTGTGTTGGAAAATATAGACGCTTTTTTAAAGTAGGTGGAAGTGGGTAGGTATATTTTATCCGTTATGTCCACCGTTAGTACTATTGATGTTTAATAAAGTTGGTATCATTTGTGTTAAATAACAATATTCTTTATTCATCGTCAAAGTAGCAAATTGTTCTTTTAACCCTTAAATGCAAGTAAGTTAATCTTTAAATTTTATTCTACTTTCGGTCGTTAGTGATAAAAAGAGGTGGATTGATTATGTTTCGCGCTTCCTTTCATTAGTGATTAGTGGCGAGTTGATTTAATCTATGAGCTTTTATTTTAAAAAAAAATGTTTATTATAGTTGCAAGTTAAATATCTAATAACGAGAATCTTTCAAAAATTTTAAGTAGTTATTTTTATACATTTAAGTTTATAAAGTTATTTGCTTTTGCAAGATAAATATCTAATAACGATAATCTTTCGAAATTTTGTAGAGTTATTATTTTTATATATTTAAATATGGGTTAATTTCACAAATGGTCACTGAACTTAGACAAAAATTACAAAACGGTCACTGAAGTTTAAAATTTTCAATAACGGTCACTTAAGTTTCTAGACGCTTTCAAATATGGTCACTAAAGTTTAAAAACTTTCAGAAATGGTAACTGAAATTTCAGTTTTTGGGCGTGGTAATTTTTCGACCACTTCCGATCACCGATACCGTCAAATTTTGATACCGTTGGAAAGACCACAATGTCCTCTTCAATTACCACCCAAAATCTCCCCATAATTCCAAGGGATTCGACTAGAAAATCGTTACAAATTTCGCCCAAAAAATCGAAAAATCTGTTCAGATTTTCAGATTTTTTGGGCCAATTTTGCGGCGATTTTTCGATGACTTCCGACCACCAAAATTGTCGAATTTTGATACCGTTGGGAAGTCCACAGTGTCCTATTAAATTACTATCCAAAATATCCTTCAAACTCCAAAGGATTTGGCCAGAATAAACCCACAAAGTTGGCTACCCAAATAGGCGAAACTGTGGGTTGATTTTTTAGGCTACTTTTGAGGTAATTTTCCGACAACTTCCAACCACCAATGGATTTTGATACCGTTGGAAAGCTTACAATATTCTCTTCAATTATCATCAAAAATCTCCCTCAAACTCCAAAGGATTCGGCCGGAATAAACCCACAAAGTTGGCTACCCGAAAAGGCGAAAATCTGGGCAGATTTTTCAGATTTTATGGGCTACTTTGAGGTAACTTCCGGACACCAATACCATCGGATTTTGATACCGTTGGAAAGCCCACAATGTCCTCTTCAATTACCATGAAAAATATCCCCCAAACTCCAAAAGATTCGGTCGGAATAAATCCACGAAGTTGGCTACCAGGAAATGCGAAAATCTGGGTAAATTTTTCAGTTTTTTGGGCGACTTTTGTGCCAACTTTTCGGCAACTTTCGACCATCAATTTTGCCGAATTTTGATACCGTTGGAAAGCCTACAATCTCATCTTCAATTACCACCCAAAAGTAGCCGATTTGGTGGTCGGAATTCACAGGAAAATAGCCGCAAAAATTGCTCAAAAATCTAAAGATTTTGGCAGATTTTCAGATTTTTTTGGCAATTTTCAGGTCAAATTCCTTAGAGTTACAGGGAGATTTTGGGTAGTAATGGAAGAGGACATTGTGGACTTTTCAACGGTATCAAAATTTAGTTGTATCGATGGTCAAAAATGATAGAAAAGTTGTCGCAAAAGTAGACCAAAAAACTGAAAAAAAAAACTTCAGTGAGTGTTTCTGAAAATTTTTAAAATTCAGTGACCGTTTTTGCCAGTTTTTAAATTTCAGTGACCATTTTTGAAAGCGATTCTGTTTCGCGCGGGTTAATTCGCTAACAATTAAAAGGGATCAGACGATTGTGTAAGGGACGAAACCTCTTGAGACAAAGTCCCAAAAAGGGGTGTTCTTTTATTGGCGATGAACTTTACAATTGGAAACGAAAAACAACGTGCCTCCAAGGGGCGCAAGCACACGAGTTACAGAAAGAAAAGTGTTTAAGTCTAAAAGCTAAGGAAATGAAAGTTACATATTCTCTGCTCGAGAGTTTTGGATTCGGTCCCTTGCTTCTACGTCCTTTCTCCCTTTTATACCTCATAGACGATCTCTTTGTGATTAACTGCTCTAAAAACTGCTTGATCGTCCTATAACTACCCACTTTCTTTGTAGTGGCCATTTTGTCATGAAACTGCCTTTTAACAGCTGCCATTATCTTTCATCGTTCAACCGCCTTCGATTGAATTCCTTGAGTTGTGGAACGTGATAGGGCTACTTTAACAACTGCCTTGATAACTGCATTTCTTGATAACCACAATGCGTTATGTTTGTTGATACCTTGGGCGACTTGAAGGTTTGGGCGAGAATAGAATAACAGCTCTGGGCGACCGTATGACACTCCATTCGTTCAGATTCTGGGCGACTTGCAAACTTGGGCGATAGCGTTACCGCACCCTTGGGCCCCTTATTTGGGCCTTCACCTTGATTCGTTCGATTGGACTTCGTTCTTTGGGCTATCTGATTTGGGGATCCTCCAATTGGGCTTTACTCCTTGGGCTGTTCGATTTGGGCTGAATTTTTATGTGTCAACAGATTCAAAACTTAAGTGACCGTTACTGAAAGTTTTAAACTTCAGTGACTGTTTTGTATTTTTCTCTATAGTTCAGTGAGTGTTTGTGAAATTAACCCATTTAAATATATGGAGTTAGATTTTGCTTTTCAATTATTCAAAATATGACGTGACACGTTTTTATAATATTTTTTTGATGAGTGGGTGAGGGCATTTATCTTAGCAATGAATGGGACATACGTTTAGTTGTTGACGACAGAATATGCGACTTTTTGGTGTGATGGTCGGAAGTCTCTGTTTTTACTTTTTACAGGCTATATCAATGTGGGGCCGAGTAATGCGACTTTAATAGGAAAGGTCAGCAAAATGCGTTTTTGCGTCCAAATTCATTCTTCTTCTTTTTTCTTTTTTTTTTCAAGCATTAATACAAAACAATAATGCTACATAGACAAGCTCAAAAACAGAACAAAATAATAGGGTGGATATATGTCGAAATATGATTGGATACTTTGAAAATTTTAAAAAAATTAGCCAACCAATTTTTGTCAAATCAGTCTGTTTGCTGACTCCTTGTTTTTTAGGTTGTCTGATTGACTTTATTCAATACAAAAATCAGCATCAAATGTCGATACTGGAGAAGGGACAAAATTGTTCAACTTTTATAAAATTACTTTTTCTATAGTGAGCTTGAGAAAATTGAAATTCACACATCAGTGAATGTGAATCATTAACAAGTAAAAAGTAATTAGTAAGGTTTGAAAATTTTCTCCCAAAGTTCTGTCGAGCATATAAATTTGAAAAGATCATTATTGAACTTGAGATATTTTCAAACTCGGAGTTCGCATGTTTTTACAGTTAGGTAGACCACTTAATAATATGCATTTGAGGTAGGAGTGTTAAGTGGAACGAGTCAAATCGACAAGCGATTTGGCCAGAGCAAATTGCGAAAAATATGCAATTTCAGTAATATATATGATTTAATCGTAATTATTATAAAAGTTGTAAACCTAATTGTGTTTGTAATTGAATTTTAAGAATACATGTTAATTAATTAATGAACTAATTGGATTTGGACTTTAATTGAGGCTTCTATTTGGAATTCTTATTGTACATGAATTGGATATATTTATTCTTTATAAACAAAGATTAAATAGAACAAAAAATAAAATAAAATAAAATGCAACAATTATTCTTCAGTGTCCGAATTGAGAGAGAGAGAGGGGGAGGGATAATATTTTTTTTTCTTTTTTCTTTTCTTCATTGGCCGGAATTAGTTTATTAATTTAGTTAAAAGAAGGTGTTCATCTGTCAATATAGTCTTGATTTTATCATAGAAGATTTGAAGGTTTAGAACATTAAATTTTTGAAATTAAAAATTGAAAGTTGCGATCTAGTCAAGAATTGATCGCCAAATTTAGGTAAAATTCTAATCCTTTATTCTGGACATATATGTAAATTGTAAACATCTAGATTGCTCAATATTTTTATTTATTTATTTAAAAAAAAAATTCTATTCCCCCTTCTAACATGTACTACGTTGTTAAAAAACTAATTGTTGACTTCCAAGTTCAATGATAAAAATAATAATTCAAGCTTTCTCTATAAATTTGTTCTTTTTATTTACACGGTTTTTTTTTTACCCGTATTGAATTCAATGGAAATAATCGTCACAATACAACATACAATGTTAATTTCGATCTCTGTCGTCCTTCTCTAATACATTAGGTAAACTCCGTAAGTACATAATTTTTTAACAGAACTGGTACAGGAAGTCAGTTGTCTTTCGCAATAGCCAATTACAAGAAGACATTTGTTTTTCTGTACGAAATCTGTACTTATGGAGGTTCTTGTGTGAACAAGAGCTTCTTTAGAGCACGTTCCAGTTTTGTCGAGCCTTAGTCTGATGCAAATTCCATAGCCAAATACTACAATTTGAAAAATCAAACTTGATAATCAGTTTAGAAGAAACAAGAAAATAATTGGAACCAGGGCTCTTTTCGCCTTAATTAAAAATAATTACTTATTTTAATCTAACTTTCTATACAAGTCTCTCTTCTTGAATTTTTCACCCACCAGATTTCCTTTTCCTTATTGTAATAATTATTATTCATGGTCAGTTGAAATTTCAGCTAGATTACAATGGAGAAAATACTTATGTTGGTTATTGCATTTAGCCCCTGTTTGGTACTCATTTTTGGAGCCAAAAATACATTTTTTTCGTCACATCAGCACACAATTTTTGACTTCTACACTCTAATGGGGGACCCGCGATTTGATGTTTAAAATGCATTTTCATCTAAAAAATGTGCACCAAACGGACTCTTAGTCTTTCAATGTTTGTGGTATAAAGGATATGAGTGAAGTTATTTCACACCTTGCTAACATCCGCAGTACCCAATGTTTGATTCCTGAGACATGAAATTGGACTCTTTGTAAGCGCAGTGTACATGCAGCTCTTGTTTCCTGACCTGTTGGGGCACATCCTGCGATTTACCCCCTCACAAAGCTCTGGAGACGGGACGGTGAGGGTCCTCAAGTTTGGGGTTCAACTCTTTATTTTTATTTTTTTTAAATGTTCGTGGTAACACATTATGAAATGACTAATGTGCTTCATTATGGAGCAAATGGTAACGATCTGGGGACTGAGTAGTGCTACGGCCCGTTCCCCCAGCCGAATTTTTTGAGTGACTTTTTATTATTTATTTATTTATTTATTTATTTATTATTATTATTATTATTATTATCATTATTATTATTATTATTATTATTATTTGCATATTAACCTGTCCTAAAATTTTTCCTTGATCCACCCTTGGAACAGATGATACCAATGTAAGAAATTGTGTTATTATGTTCGATTCTAAAGTTTTGATATAGAAGAGGACCTGAACGGACTTGTTTTTTTGTATGGGCATGAGCAGCAACGTGCAACTCTTTGTCAACTTCTTCAACAATGGAAGACATTTTTGATAAATTCTTCAAAATTTGATGGCCCTTGCAATAATAAAACAATTAATCTTGAGGTATTGATTATTAATTTTTTTTCTAGAAAAAATTTTGGTTGTAAAAAAAGGTTTAAAAATGAAATAAACTGTCGAACAAGCCAATGAGCCGGTTCGGGCCTTAGAAAATATTATGGACCGATCCAAACGTTCCTCCGGTCCATGTGCTGGTTCAGGCTGGGGCGGTTCGAATCGGCTGCTCTATTAGTAATTACAGTTTCATATTATTATTATTATTATTATTATTATTATTATTATTCTGAACTAATTCTGCAGATAAATGGAAATATAATTGGACCAATTGAACCATCGAATTGGAGATGCAAAAATAATGATTGCAATAATTGGATAGAATTTAAATACATCGATAAGTGGTCGATCCTTGGACATGGTGTAATAAATGGTCGTGGAAATAAATGTTGGCATACTGCAAAGATAAATTGTCCCCTCTCTAATATTCTAATATCTTAGATACATGGTCTTGAGATTTAGTGTCGATCCCAATACCAACCTTTTTCATTGCAAGGCAGTGTTGATTTCTTGACGACTTTGAAACTCGAATGCTTTGATTCGTCTAAGGTCACCGAATTAGTCACACATTTAAGAATCTTCCCATAATCTTAAAGCCTTTTTGGCATGGTTTGTAAAATGTATTAAATTATGCTCGAACGTCAATTAAACTGTTGAGTATGGTCTAATATTACATAGAAACTGTTGAGTATGATCTAAATACCTACCATGTCTTTATTCAAGCACCATTCATGGTTCCGATGAATACAACAATTAAAAATGGACATCTTCCTTGACATTGTGTGAGGTGTCAAAATCGAGATCATTGATTATTTTAAGTGCCATTAAAATCAATGGCAAAAAGTGTGCCATGTCACACAAAGTGCTCTTTCTGTAATGTCTAATATCGTTCAACACTGGCTAAACTTTTCCTAAATGTTCGTTTTCGCCATTTGTAATTCAGGAAGGCAGTGGTTATGCTAGAAACACGATCTTCGAGAGAATCTTGAGTCAAGAATTGAGCATAATCAATAATATCGACCAATTCTACTGTGATCACATCGATTGTGTAGCACATGGTGATTCTATTTGTAGAACATTGATCTTCCCTAGGTAGTCGAGTCTTCACAATGCTAATTTAGTGTCGATATTTTTCTTACAGGAATCAGCACTAAAAGTTAGCAACATCACATTTAGACAAATTCTTGGAACCTCATCAAAGCATCCTGCAGTGAACTTAGCATGCAGCGCGTCCGTTCCATGTACGGTATAGTTTTTCACAGCATTTTCTTTGACAGAACGGGGGAAAAAAAAGGCTTCAATTGCGTGCAACAATGCTTATGGAAGAGCACAAGGAATGAAGGTTCCTCAGATAGCTTTGCTTAAATCAAATGCAGATTTTAGTATATATTCAGTGATGACTCGAAATCTTGGGTTAATGTACATTATTATCTAATCTAGAGAAAAATCATATATATTCGTTTGTCTTATCTTCGACGAATAAATTGAATATATTTGATTTGGCATTCTGAGTTTTCTTTGATACTTACCATTCTCTATTGACTTCTGTTGACACATAAAAATTCAGCCCAAATCGAACAGTTTAAGGAGTGAAGCCGAATTGGAGAATCCCCAAATCAGATAACCCAAAGAACGAAGCCCAATCGAACAAATCAAGATGAAGGCCCAAATAAGGAGGTCCAAGAACGCGGTAACGCCATCGCCCAAGTTTGCAAGTCGCCTAGAATCTGAGCGAATGGAGTGTCATACAGTCGCCCAGAGCTGTTACCCTATTCTCGCCCAAACCTTCAAGTCGCCCAAGGTATTAACAAACATAATGCGTCGTGGTTATCAAGAAGTGTAGTTATCAAAGCAGTTATTAAAGCAGCCCTATCACATTCCACGATTCAAGGATTCAATCGAAAACGATTGAACGATGAAGGGTAATGGCAGCAGTTAAAAAACAGTTTTCATGACAAGGTGGCCATTACGAAGAAAGTGGGTAGTTATAGGACGATCAAGCAGTTTTCAAAGTAGTTGATCACAAAGAGATCGCCTATGAAGTATAAAAGGGAGAAAGGACGTAGAAGCAAAGGACCGAATCCAAAACTCTCGAATAGAGAATATGTAATTTCCATTTCCTTAGTTTTTAGATTTAAACACTTTTCTTTCAGTAACTCGTGTGCTTGCGCCCCTTGGAGGCACGTTGTTTTTCATTTCCAATTGTAAAGTCATCGTCAATAAAAGAACACCCCTTTTTGGGACTTTGTCTTAAGAGGTTTGTCCCTTACATAATCGTCTGATCCCTTTTAATTGTTAGCGATTAACCCGCGCGAAACAATTTGGCACGCCCACTGGGACAGTGGTGTAAGGCATTGAAAGTACAAAAGGGGAAACAATATGCCTCAGAGATCTGATAAGGAAGCAGCAAGTCAGGAAGGAATCCAGTCTGTAATCGAGCGATATAAGGAGCAGCATGCCTCTCCACGAACAGATGGACAAAATCAGAGCAGTAACAGTCATTACGAACCAATGACGGAGTTGAGTCCTCGAACCATGCGTGCATTACTTGGAGAACTCACGCAAGACGTCGTTGAATAGGTAAATCTTCGAAGTATTCATAATATGGAAAGATTTACACAAAATGGGAATGTACACTATGACAACATGGCCTAACAACTAAAGACGTTGAACGAAACGATGAATAAGTTAGTAGGCCAAATATGTCAACCAGCTATACCTCTTACAAATCACTTTCAGACTAGGACGATCGTGGGACATAATCCCTCGGTCCTAAATCCGAGTCAAGGGGTAGAACCGCTTTCTGGTCCATCTACTTCAAACCAAGGAGGTACAACAGTGTCAAATCAAAGCAATGGTAGTGGTATGCCTAACCTGGGAGGTAATCCAAACGTGAGAGATAATGTCCTAAACAATGGACAGAATATTCCACGTGGTAACGAAGGGGTAGATGTTCAGGCTAATGGTAATGGCCCTAATCATGGTAATTTTGTTGCCAATCAAGGACCAAACATCAGGCCTCATGCAAACCAACCGGTTAACCAACCTGTAGGAATTCCATATGACCCCAACGTCATGTTGAGGAACCAGATTATGGAAATCGTACAAGATCAGATGGCTTTTGGGGTGCGTCCCGTCATTAGGCCGACGTACACAAAACCATATCCTGATTGGGTAGACCTAGCATATCCATGGCCTAGAGGATACAAAGTGCCAGAATTCTCACTGTTTACCGGTTTAGGAGAGGTGTCTACTCTAGAACACATAGGGCGATTCACATTGCAAAGTGGTGATGTAACCGATTACCATAAAATGAGACTTTTCCCTAGTTCGCTAACAGGAGTAGCTTTCTCCTGGTTCATCAACTTGCCAGCGAACTCTGTTCAAACATGGCAACAATTGGAACAGTTGTTTCACGCTCAGTTTTATAAAACTGAATCTGAAGTTACTTTGGCCGATTTGACGAATTTACGTCAAATGCCAAATGAATGGGCAGAAAGTTTTCTCCAAAGGTTCAGGACAGCAAGAAGCAAGTGTTTTGTACCTCTGCCGGAAAAAGAATTTGTCAAGATCGCTCAAGGCTGCTTGAGCTTTGATTTAAAAAAGAAGTTCCAGGACAAGGAATTCCCTGACTTTTTCCAGTTGAGTGTGAGTGTGAATGTGATTAGGTATGAGCGACTGATAAGAGAGGAAGAACAAATGAAAAATTCTAGTAAAGGGACTTATTACAAAGACCCAAATTTTGACGTTCATACCATCGACGACGAGTCATACGATTAGGCCGAAATGTGTTTGGCCGAATTGGTCAAAGGGGATACATATACTTGTCCCATAATGGCCAAGCCTAGACCATCGGGCAAAGATGAGCCCATAAAGGATGGAAATATAAAGGCTAGAACGTTCTCGTTCGACGTGACCAAAGCTGACCTTATATTCGATAAATTATATAGGGATAAGCAGATAAGATTGAGCGATAAGCACAAATTGCCAAACCCTAAACAAATTAAGGGTAAAAAACATTGTAAATGGCATAATGCATGGTCACATCTGACTAACAATTGCTTGGTTTTCCGTCATGTATTGCAGGATGCCATTGAATCAGGAAGAATTACGTTCGATTTTAAGAAAAAGATGGCAGTGGACGAGAATCCTTTCCCACAGCCACTTGGAGTAAACATGGTAACATCTGGATTCAAGAACAAGTTACCAAAATTCAAATTGGTCGTAGATGACGGAGAAGAAGATCCTAGACCACATCCCAACGTCTTTGAACGAATCAAGGGAAAAGAACAAAAAAAGGACGAAGACGTCTTGTGTGCAAGGTGTAAAAGAGATGTGAATGGAAACACGGATAAACCAGGGACATGGCAACATCCTCATCGCCCTACCTTCTTCCCAAACATTCAGCCTGGTAGAGGGCGAGGTACATCATTCTATAGGGGACCGCCTTTTGAAAGGCAGTTCAGACCAGCAGATACTGGAAGAACATTTAGGCCGCAACCTCGCCAGCCAAATGTATGACATTCATTCCAGTACAGTGCAAGAAGGGCAATACCTTTCGATGAGATGACTAGGACCCAACAAAGACATTTCCAACGAAACTACGGATGGATGATGAGGCAGCAACAAGGAATGCCACATCCTAAAGCGCCTATACTACTCAAGGTAGCCAATCAAAATGTCCTCAAAAATAACGAAGAGACTGGTACAGATGAATCAATGAAGGAACTGCCAGAAACTTCTTCTGGGAGATCAAAGTTTGAGCGGGACAGAAGGGATGAAGAAGATCCAGATCAGACCCTTGCTATCCAATTCGGTACGTTGCCTCCTGTAGTGACCAATAATTACCTACTGACCAATGAATTCAAGAATAAGGAAAAAGGAGAAGAGGGGGAAGACAATGAAGAAGAAGCTTGCGTGTTGGTATGTGAAGAAGGCCAGACTTCTAGGGAGGCCTACAACGACGAGGAAGACGATGGGATGACAGACATTGAAGAAGAAATCGACCTAGAAGCAGAAAGGAAAAAGAGAGGAGTATCGCGCAATACTCTATTTAAGCAACTACATCAAGAGGGAGTTCGCGAAGTAGACTTGTTGGGGGAACCATCTGGGCATCCTTTCGATTTCTACGTACTGTACGAGACACCCAAAAGGAAGAAGAGAGTGCCTCGCTCTGAAAAGTATGGGTCACCTCCAAGAATAATGCCCCCTCCCACAGGTTAGATAACTGATGAGGAAGCATTAGAAAAAAGTAAGAAGGAAATTCAGGAGACAGAGGATCAGCGTGATATATTGCACGTCGACTTATCACAGGGGGATAATTCGACAGAAAACAAGCAAAAGATAGAAATAGAGGCTGCCGAAAAGGTTATTTTTAAACGGCCAGCCATGAAATTGACTAAACACTTGAGGCCATTATACGTTAAAACTCTAGTTAACGGCGTCCCAGTAGCAAAAGTGCTTGTCGACAATGGAGCAGCTATAAACACCATTCCATCTAGGATGATGAGAAAGTTCGCAAAGACAGAGGGTGACATGATTCCTACAGAAGTCATCCTCACTAGCTTCAATGGAGGAGCAACTTCAGCTAAGGGAGTTATGCCTTTAGACATAACTATAGGTACGACTACTAGGACCACTGTCTTCTTTGTAATAGATGGTCCTACTAGTTACAACGTGCTCCTAGGAAGGGATTGGATACACGGAAGTCGCTGTATACCCTCATCGCTCCCTCAATGCCTGATTTTTTGGAATGACAAAGGCGAAGCAGAGGTGGTACAGGCCGATCATAGGCCCTTTGTCGCAGAAGCAAACTCGGTGGAAAAGTTCATGTACGAAGAAAACTATGGACCTGTCAGAGTAGTATAAGACGGGGAAGAAACTCAGGTTGTTGCGTAAAGCGAAGAACCATTCTCAGTGGACGCACTCACTGAGATGTTCAAACAGATGAGGCCAAATATAGTGGCCCTGGAAGAGCCAGTAATTGGCAAAAGAATAATTAAGGAGTCTTGAATGGACTTTAAGTTACAAAAGCAAATGGCCGACATTCAGGCCTTCAAAGCCAGACTGATGGCTTTCAGTAAGGAATGCAGTGACAAGGCGAAGGGAGAGACTGCCCTAAAAGCGTTGAAGGACAAGTTGGCAGTATTCGATTTAGAGCAAAGCATTGGCCAAGAAGTCAACAAGGTAGACTGTTTGGAAGAAGAAGTACTTACAAGAGAACTGGACAACGAAGTGATGTGGATTGCCAAACCTGGGTATGCTCAAGCACAAGACCCTCTGATCAAAGTAAATATTGGCGATGAAGGAGAGGATCACCCAATGTTCATCAGCCAGATGCTCGACCAAGAGGTTAGTAACAAATTAATCGCTTTGTTAAAAGAGTACAAAGATTGTTTTGCTTGGGAATATGAACAAATGCCTGGTTTAGATAGAGACTTGGTGGAACATAGGTTACCAACTAAGCCTAATTTTAAACCTCATAGGCAACCTCCTAGGCGTTTTGCTCCTAATGTACTCCCTAAGATTAAGAAAGAGATAGAGCGATTATTGAAAGTAGATTTTATAAGAACAATCAGATATGTTGAATGGTTGTCGAATATTGTGCCAGTACTAAAAAAGAATGGTAAACTAAGGGTGTGTATAGACTTTAGGAATTTAAACATAGCCACACCCAAAGATGAGTATCCAATGCCCACGGTGGATTCTTTAGTAGATTCAACTGCCAGACATGTCATGTATTCTTTCATGGATGGGTATTCAGGATACAATCAAATTTATATAGCTGAAGAAGACATACACAAAACTGCCTTTAGATGCCCTGGGTCTCTAGGATGTTTTGAATGGGTGGTTATGCCTTTCGGCCTAAAAAATGCAAGGGCAACTTATCAAAGGGCAATGAATTTAATCTTTCATGATATGATAGGCAAGTTTGTTGAGGTGTATGTAGACGACATAGTAGTCAAGTCCATTAAAGAAGATGACCATTTCGAACAGTTAAGATGTTCATTTGAACGAATGAGGCAATATAAGCTAAAGTTGAATCCCTTGAAGTGTGCATTTGGTGTTAATGCAGGGAACTTTCTTGGTTTCTTAGTACACAAGAGAGGGATTGAACTTGATAAAAATAAAGCGAAGGCTATCTTAGAAGCCAAACCACCTAGCAACAAAAAGGAGTTGCAAAGGTTTCTAGGCCAAGTAAATTTTTTAAGACGCTTTATTTCTAACTGTGCAGGCCGAACTAAAGTCTTTTCGCAGCTATCAAAGTTGAAAAATCAGGACGAATTCGTCTGGAAAGAAGAACATCAAAAGGCTTTTGAAAGCCTGAAGACATATCTATCAAGTCCACCAGTGTTGGTGTCACCAATCCAAGGACGGCCAATGAAAGTGTATGTATCGGCTGAAAAAGAATCAATAGCTGGAATGGTCGCACAGGAAGACCAATTTGGTGAAGAAAGGGCAATTTACTACTTAAGTAGACGGTTAACGAAATGTGAATGTAAT
>NC_036241.1:16383549-16412842 GCF_002742605.1 Olea europaea var. sylvestris | reverse complement strand
TTTAGGGATTTGCTACAAGTTTGCATTCACCTTAGACAGAATGTGCACCAATAATCAGGCCGAATATGAAGTCTTAATTGTAGGCCTAGAACTAATGATAGATATGGGAGTAAGAAATGTGATCGTTAGGGGCGATTCTCAATTGGTGATACATCAATTGATCGGTGATTTTAAATGCCAAAGTGATTCCATTATAAGTCAATATGAGATCGCCCAAAAATTATTAGAGGAATTCGATCAAGTAGAATTTCAACGCGTTAATAGGATATATAACGACGTGGCAAATGAGTTAGCCCAAATGGCCTCAGGGTACTCAAAGGTCTTGAATTGGAAGTCTACTTGTGAGTATGGAACCATATTGCCCGTAACTCAAAGAAGGGCGAGAAAAATTGAACTTCACTGTATACAAGATGGAGATGCAGTGGATTGGAGAACAGAGATTAAAGGGTTCCTTAAAGAACATAATGGAGGGATTAGTAGGAAAATGAAGCTATGTTTGCTGAATTACACACTAATAGATTAAGAGTTGTTTAAGAATCGCTCTGATGGTGTATTACTAAAGTGTGTAAGTTTGCAAGAAGCCAAGACGATCATGGCTGAAGTGCACGAAGGGATATGTGGAGCTCATCAAGCTGGCCAAAGGATGAGATGGTTAATTATTAAGAGTGGATATTTTTTGCCAAAGATGGGAGAACTATGCGTTCAGTATGCAAAGAGTTGTCTAGCATGCCAAAAGCATGGTCCAATACAAAGGGCACCAGCACGAGAGATGACACCTATTATTAAACATTGGTTGTTCAAAGGTTGGGCGATAGATCTGATAGGGAAGATCTACCCCCCATCGTCCAAGCAACATACTTTTGTTATAGTTGCAACCGACTATTTCACCAAATGGGTAGAGGCGGTACCTTTGAAAGAGATCACCCAGAAAAATGTTATAGAATTTATTCGTGATCACATTATTTATAAGTTTCGAATTCCACAAACTTTAATGGTAGATCACGAAACATCTTTGAATGGGGATCAAGTGAACAAATTTTTGAGGAAATTTGGGGTTAAATTAGTAAACTCCACACCATACTACGCTCAATCCAACGAGCATGCGGAATCTTCTAATAAAATTCTAAAAAATATCATCAGAAAGATGATAGATGAAAACGCCAGAAATTGGCACGAATGTTTGAACAAGGCCTTATGGGCCTATAGAACATCACCTCGGTCAGGTACCAAAGTTACTCCTTTCCAAATTGTTTATGGACAGGAGGTCGTTCTGCCTATGGAAATCAACGTGCAATCTATTAGAGTGTGTTTGCAACATAAGTTGAATGACGATGAGTATGCCGAATCACTAGTTCAAAATTTATTGAGTTTAGACGAATTAAAGTTATACGTCTTAGATAGATTGCAAGTTCAAAAGCAAAGAATGGCTAAGTTTTATAATAAAAAAGTCATAGCCAAGTCGTTCAGCTTGGGTGAACTAGTTTGGAAGACGATACTCCCTTTGGATAGCAAAGATCCAAAATATGGGAAGTGGTCGCCCAATTGGGAAGGACCATACAAAATAAACAGTGTGTTGCCCAATAGAACGTACCACTTGGAAGATTTAGACGGCACCAAGCACGTGAGATTCATTAACGGCAAATATTTGAAAAAATATGTTCCTTCTTTATGGGAACGTGAACAGATAAAAACATAATCAAACATTTTGAACGATTAAAAGATAACAAGGTCAGAGCGAAATACGTTCAAATGAAGTCCTTTATTATCAAATGTTCATTACAAGAATAAAAATAAAATACAAATAAAATACAAATAACGGATGTTCTACAAAATACAACTAAAGTAAGATAATCTCCTGGTTGATCGCTGAGTAAGCTTCACACCGCCTTCCTAAATGCATCGCTGCAATGGCGAGCAAAGAGGCTGAGAAGCACTCTCAGCAGGCAAGCTGAGAAGCACTCTCAGCAAGCAAAGTGGCCCACAAGCAGCTCAAAAATTGCCTTCCATCATTGACTCCTTGTGAAGAACAAAGAGACGATGGGAAGAATTTTGCAGGAAAGAACTTCGCTACTGGCCAGAAAATATTTCATATACCTCCCATACCAAAGGTGACATCAAGGTAAATAGTAAGGTGGGAGGACTAAACAGTCCATTTTGGATCAGATTGATCGTTAGAATGCCATAAAATGGCAGCAAATTGGTTTCGAAGAAGAAAATGAAGAGATGAAGATAGAAGATGAAAAATGCTAAGCATTTATAGGGGGTGAAGATGAAGAGACAGAATATGAACAGCCACATTTCTGTCTAATAAACGGAATTAAATAGCCCAAAGTCTTGGGAAACGTGGTGGAAATATCAAAAGGAAATGGACAAGATTCTTAGTACAAAGCAGTTAAGTGCTTAAAGAATTGATAACTAAAAAAATAAACGTCAAATAAATGCATAAGAAGTTAATGTTTATTAATGATGAAAAAAAATGTAAAAGGAAAAATCGAATTACAAAAGAAAAAGACATCATATGTCTTAATTACAGTCTACCCCATACTGAACGAATTCGTTCCCTAAGTTTTCCCAATCCTCGTTTTGCCGAGAGGAAGTGATGTTCAATTCAGCTGCGACATCATCATCAACTTCCAACTTCTTGTACTGCTCGACCAAGGATTTAGTTCGCTCAATTCCCTGGGAGGCGTTGCGCTTTTTAGCAGCCATTCTCACCCTGCAGTCGTTCATTTTGGCTTGAAGTTCCCTCATCTGAGCAGCCAAACTAACCATCAAAGAGTCTTTAACCATGACTTCGGAGGAGATTTCTTTCAACTCGTCCTCAGCCTTGTTAATCTCCATACGCAAAGACTATTTCTCAGCTACGGCTCGAAGATATTGAGTACCCTTGGCCTTTAGTTCAGCATAGAAAGGACCTCGGAATGGATGACCTTCAACGTCGCTTTAAAATTGGCAGAAAGATTGAGCGACGGAAGCGTCAGTGCTTGCTCCAACTTCGCACTCAAGTGCTCGCTCCAACTTCGCACTCAAGTGCTCAAGTTCATCCTTGTGTTTGGCAGCACTAGCCTTTCCAATATCCATATCCATGAAGGATACGTACTCAAATACCGACTCCTTGAGAAACTTCAAATCTTCCTCTGAAGAAGCAGCAGGACGATCAGATGGAGTAGGGCGAGACGTCTGGACTTGCCCCCAAGAAGCGAACAAGTCTTGGATGGAACGCACAATCCTGTCAGCATCCTGCAAAGGAAATTGCTAATATTAAAGATGCTCACTATAACGAACAAAATAGAAATAGAAGTGAAGCAAAGACTACCTCATCAACAATCGTGGAAGATGGCATGCCCTCAACCAAGTCTGCCACCAACGACTCCTCCATTCGTGAGGACTTCCCCTTGTCTGAGCGAGAAGATGTTGCCACAACGGGCGGACTCCTAGGAGTATCTACAAAACTCAAGAGCAACAAATCAGAAACCAACAGCACGAGCAAATGTAAGACATTAAAAAAACTGAATTACCTTCTGCTTCGATGTTTGGGGGGTTGACGCCCTGGGAAGAAGGTGACTCATCCATGGATTGTGATGAGGACTCTGGGATTGAAGATGTCTCTTTAAGTGTAGTCCCCTCATCAACCGGTTTGGATGAAGTAGCCTTAGCAGAGGATGATGGAGTAGGAGTTGTCGATGCCAAAACCTTTGAAGGAGAGGCTGAGCTTTTTTGAAAAGTCCAAAAGATCATCAGCACACAGAAAAGTTTCAAATATAGAAAAATATACTTGTAAGTAAACCAATTTAATTACCTTCCTCCTGACGATAAGAGGGGCATCATCATCATCATCATCAACATCATCCTCCAGAATGGGAGACGCTGAGGCTGGCCGTTTACGGCTTGGAGCACTCTTAGCCGTAGTAGGCTTGGCAGGGAGAGAAGAAGATGGACGAGCAGACTGTTTAGTGCGACGAGAAGGAGATGGGCTCTGGACAGAGAAAGGAGTGACCAAAACAGGAGGAGGAGAAGAAATGCTCGGTTGGTCTAATGAATGAAAGGCACGATTGGCATCAGTCGCAAATAATCTGCGCTTCACCGATGGCTAGAGTTGTTCAAAAAGAGGGTGAATGGCGTGGCTAGAATTGAAGGGGGCCAATGAAAAATGACTGGTTAAAAGAAGATTACGAGCATCTATGGCCTCTGCCTCCGCCTTAGTAATGGTATGAAAACGGTCAACTAAGTTCCTTTAATAGCAAGGAGGAACAGGCCAAGTTTGGCCAAAACCAAGCTGACGAGCAAAAAATTGGGGAGCATAAATCTCTACCCCCGCTTTGGCATTGGTCCCAGTTAGAATATCATGAAATAGCTCCCTCCCGATTAAAAACTGGATCCAAATGAGTAGGGAGGTGCTCGCGTTATCTATAGTGGAAGGGAGATGTACATAATTTGGAGTCAAAAAAGGAGGAAAAGGAAAAAAAGGAAGGGATTGAATTCAAAGAATAAAAGAATGAAAAAATGTCCCTTCTGGACATATTTACAAGAGTTAAGGGCTCCATGACTAGCCCATAACAGTTAGCAGAAGGGCGAGAAATGGATGGAGCACCAAGCGATGGAAAATAGGATCTCAACCACAGTTGAGTGAACCAAAGAGGTCCACTGCCAGTGGGAGATGTACCATTCTTCAATTGAGCTTGAAGAGAGACCATGCCTCTATAAAGGGCAGCCAAAAACAAAGAACATAAATTCAAAGGCCTGCCACGCGCCAATTCGTGCGCTATAGGTAAATAACTCAGAGAGGGCTTTATACTTGGCACGCACAAAACATATTTACAAAACCAAATTAAAAGGAAGGCCACTCGCTCAGTATGGGTAGGCTCAGTGCTCGAATGATTGTGGAGGGTCTGCAGGCTTGAATAAAAATCGGTGTAGTTTCTACCAAACTTTGGGCGCCACCAGAGACTAAGATACCAGGAAAAATGGTATCGCCCAAAGGTGGCAGATTCACCAGGGCCCCAACATCCCTTAAGGTAATAGACATGGGGCCAAGAGGGAAAATAAAGGTGTTATACTCAGAAGACCAAAAACTCAAAGCAATTGAAAAGAGTGCTGAATCAAAAGAAGGGAGGTGGATGGAGATTTCCAACAAATCAGAAATCCTAATGCTATCAAAAAATGCCTTGGTAGGACCATGACCCACAAGGCGAGCATGCCACATACGAAAAGCTATATCAGATTTAGGCCAAGTGCGAATACCTCTTTCGCGAAATGGCCCCAATAGCAGAGAGTTTAGAAAAGAAGGGCCATGAGTGCAAGGAAACAGCTGACCCACCGCCGCCTGTTCAACTGCCTCCGCATTGTTGAAGAAAGGACCCAAGTAAAACTCATTACGTCCAATGTCGGGCGCGAGAAAACTTGGGGTTATGTATGGGCGACTCAGAAGTCTCTGAAAGTCATCAAAACTAAAGGAATCGCTATCTTGAGATTGTGGAGCAGCCATTTGAGAAGGAACGAAACTTTGCAGGGTTACGTAGGAGGGAAGCAAAAGATGAACAGTGAATCGTGAAGGAGACGCAAAAAATATGAAGCGTGGTTTGATGACAGTGAAATGGCGTGTTTGGGTTTTATAAGGGTTTGCAAAACGACGCACCTTTTCAAGTTATAGAAGGAAACAATGATTGAAATTCTTGAAAATTTCGAATGTTGCTGGAAACACAAAGTGAATATAGCAAAATTTAATAATTATTATTAATTCTGCCATATTGGGGGGTAATTGTTGACACATAAAAATTCAGCCCAAATCGAACAGCCTAAGGAGTGAAGCCCAATTGGAGAATCCCCAAATCAGATAGCCCAAAGAACGAAGCCCAATCGAACAAATCAAGATGAAGGCCCAAATAAGGAGGCCCAAGAACGCAGTAACACCATCGCCCAAGTTTGCAAGTCGCCCAAAATCTGAGCGAATGGAGTGTCATACAGTCGCTTAGAGCTGTTACTCTATTCTCGCCCAAACCTTCAAGTCGCCCAAGGTATTAACAAACATAATGCGTCGTGGTTATCAAGAAGTGCAGTTATCAAAGCAGTTATTAAAGCAGCCCTATCACGTTCCACGATTCAAGGAATTCAATCGAAAACGATTGAACGATGAAGGGTAATGGCAGCAGTTTAAAGACAATTTTCATGACAAGGTGGCCATTACGAAGAAAGTGGGTAGTTATAGGACGATCAAGCAGTTTTCAGAGTAGTTGATCACAAAGAGATCGCCTATGAAGTATAAAAGGGAGAAAAGACGTAGAATCAAAGGACCGAATCCAAAACTCTCGAACAGAGAATATGTAATTTTCATTTCCTTAGTTTTTAGATTTAAACACTTTTCTTTCAGTAACTCGTGTGCTTGCGCCCCTTGGAGGCACGTTGTTTTTCATTTCCAATTGTAAAGTCATCGTCAATAAAAGAACACCCCTTTTTGGGACTTTGTCTCAAGAGGTTTGTCCCTTACACAATCGTCTGATCCCTTTTAATTGTTAGCGACTAACCCGCGCGAAACAACTTCATTTGTAAGTTCCGTGTTTTTGTTTGTTGGTATGTGTCGCGAAAATCCTTTGAGAAATTTTGATTCTGGGGTCAGAAAATAATCAAATGAACACTAGTTTACCTCGGCTCGACCCAAACCTTTAACCTTCACTTTGGTTGCATCAAGAACTCTCAAACCCCACAAAAATGAATGGATGGTGGTGGTAATAGGAAAAAGAATAGGCAACAATGGTGGGTTTCACTCCAACAAACCCCCAAGCCGGCTGCCCGTTACTTTCGACCCTCTCTTCCACATGCACACCACCATTAGAAACGGCTGCTGGAAGTGATAAATATATAATAGGTATTAGATCACTTAATTGGGCCAACAATAGGTAAATGGGCTACTTAAGAACCAAGGCAAACTTTAATAACAATTGGGCCAAGACTCACATATCCATACAACAAAACCAACTCCAACTTGGGCATTCCAAAAGTATCAGTCGTATTTGAGTCGAGCCAAATCTATGGTGTCGATAAATTATCCAACAACTGTTTTAAATCATCATCCGAATTTATTGGGTGTCAAAACCCAACAGTATAAATTGTATTCTTTGCATGGCCTTCAAGTTTTCTTTTGCAAGAAACTTATCATTTTTATGAAACACTCACTAAAATAATTAAATCCTACTCGTTTTAGAAAAAAATTGAGTGCTTAGTAGTGAGTTAGAAATATGAAAAATAAAACTTACCCAGAAATCAGAATGAACATTAAAAATGATTTCTTTAATTGATTCTCAATATCAGATTTAACTTAACATTGAATTATCTCTCTTTTGTCCCCCTTAATCCAGTACTATCAATGTCACTTTATGCCTAATAATGTAGCATCAGTAAAGTAACACAACATGTAACTTTACCATACAAAAATATATCTGAGTTGTGAATGACAAATAACATTTCTACGATTAAAATAACATGTTACTGTATAACATTAATTCAGAGTTACTCAAGAAACAGAGATAAACCAGATTTCAGATGCTTGTGCCTAGTTTAAGAAATTTATGTGGAAAGATTCTTTGTTTAGGAGATACTCAGATACACGTACACTTGAGCACATATCGCATTTTCCTTCATTATCTGATATAAGACACTTTACGGACAATTCCCTGTTTCATACATACATTTCATTCGTTCAGTTAAGTATGAACATTGAAAGTTAACTCCTTTGGTTAGCTGTCTATCGTACTTCGATTTGTTGTTATTCCAATAAGTTCTTTTGTTTGTTGAGCTAAAATAGTTGGATTTAGAGTCAAATCTTTCTCAATGTGATGTTTTGCTGGTTTTGTATATATCTGACAGACATAGAAGAATGTAGTGTTAGTATTGACATGCATATGATTATGGCTAAAGTATTTTATGTCGATTGGATTTGCCTTTTGTGCATAAACGACGTGTGTCTTCAATTCTCTCATCCTTCTATAAAAAATTTCCCCCTTTTGAGTTAAATGTCAGCGTTGTTCATATACATTGGCGTAGGCTATTTTATGCCATTTGAATTTGCCTTTTGTGCATAAACGACGTGCGTCCTCAATTCTCTCATCCTTCTATCGAGAATTTTCCGCTTTTGAGTTAAATATCAACATCCTTCATATAATATCAACATTTTTATGATGTGGCCTAGTAGTAAGTTGATATGTTGCACTTTTCTTAATGCAAGAATAACATATGCATCTTTGAATAGTAATACATAGATGATGAATCTTGAAGTGGACATGAATACCACATGGAGAGAACTTTTGTCCTCGGTTAGCAATTTTTATGATTTGTTTGCTAAGATAGATTCAACCAACAATGTCGAAAACTATTAATAAATTTTATGATATACATAGGAAAAAAAATTATGATATATTTATTTTCTTAATCATGTCCACTTCTGTATATTCTAATATATTAAACACATTTGATCGTTAGTACTTAAAAGAATAAAAGTATGAGGACTCTCCTTTTACGTCGACTTTTCTAAAAGATTGATTTTTTTCTAGCACTTCGAATTGCAATAATGACATTTTTGACAATCAGCTTGTTAAGACCCTTCTATTTTTTTTTTAAATTACAAAATTAATACTTGACATTTTATCATTAATTTCTCTAGACATAGAGAAATTAATGAAAAAAGTCAATACTAGTTTTTGTTAAAAGTCTAACTAATTGAAAGTGTCAAAAGCAAAATTACACTGTATGGGTCATGCGGAAACTTGACGCGGCTTCTAGTACATACGAATTAGTAAACGTTTACTTTTACAAATGCCCTTATACTTTAGATAAAATATAATCCGTGCCTCGTTATTTTTAATTATTTACATTTACGACCCAATTAATTAAAAATTATAATTATATTCTTGATATAACCTATTCCATTGCAACTTGACGAAAAGGACAATTACTAATCACCACTAATTGTGTCCACCGTTCATGGTTACGAATATTCTTATCAAATTAAATTCAATAGTCTTGGTTCGAGGCATTTATAATTTTTTTATTCAAAAATCATTTATGTTTAGAAGCAATTTTTAAGGGCTTAACATCAATGATATTATGGTACTAAGCGACATTTAATGAGAAATCCTCATTAAATGAATTACTTAATTCTATATTTCATTCAATATATAATATTAGCATCGTTTTAGATGTAGGTTCAGTTATATGAATTTACATTTAAATGAATTTATCACATAATATTCACCAGTGTTGGTGAATATTATTACCATAACATAGTATCACTTAGATTGATGTTGTAGTATCAGTGATATCAAATAATATTATTCTCGATGAATTATGTAGTTAGAAATCTGATAAAATTATGAATTCAATGAAGTATGTGATTATAATAACTTTGACTTCTTAACAAATTTTTTAAGGCATGCCAAACAATAACTATAAATTGAACTCTTGAAAACCTTTTAAAACGAAAAAGTCTAAAAGAAGGAAAGACAAATTAAGATATAATTGTTCAAAAGAACTATTAAATGACTATATTTTTAAGTCCAAATAAATGTATAAAATACACTTATCGATTGTAATGTAAAAGAATCATTTCAAATTAAATAACATAAATTTGACCACAATAAATAATCATTTCAAATTAAATAATATAAAAGTGCCTATGAATTAGTTCTGGCTCAATGGCCGATTTAGTCAAAAGGAAATTTTCAAGAAATAAAGGGATTTGACTGTAAATCAGAAGCAAAATTACACTATATGGGTCATGCAGAAACTTGACGCGGCTTCGAGTACATGCAAAGCTCATTAGTTTATTTTATGATTTGTTTCTGAATTGTTTTTAACCATAAATTCACACAATAAAATATTCTACATGTATATTAAAAAAATTCTCACTTTTTCACATCATATTTTCCGAAAATTTAATATTCAAAACTCTTTTTTCTATAATAATGGTTGTCAAACCGACTTGAATTAGCAAACATTTACTTTACTCCTCATACATTTAGAAATGCCCTTATACGCCCTTCAGGGCATAATCCAGTGGTACAACGAATAGAAGTGAAATAGTCTCAATTTTGCTGACAGTCGCAGTGTGAGGGTTCGATTCCTGGAATATGAAATTTGACTCTTTGTGGATACCAGTGTATGAACAAGTTCTTGTTCTCTGATTTGTTGGGGCACGTCCTGCGATTTACCTCCCTAACGATGCTCCAGGGACGAGGCAGTGGAGGCCCTCAAGGTTGAGGTTCAACCTTTTTTTTAGAAATGCCCATTATACTCTAGATGAAATATATTATGTGCCTCATTATTTTTTATTATTTACATTTACGACCTAATTAATTAAATATTATAATTATATTCTTGATATAACCATATCAATTGCAACTTGACGAAGGGTTTCGGCAAATATTCTTATCAAATTAAATTCGATAGTCTTGGTTCGGCGCATTTATAATTTTTTGTTCAAAAGTCATTTATGTTTAAAAGCTGTTTTTAATGGCTTAACATCAATGATATTACGACATCAATTTAATGGCACTAAACGACATTAAATGAGTTAAATGAATCACATAATTTTATATTTCATTGAACATATAACATAAGAATAATGCTATCTAGTATCACTTATATTGATGTTGTAGTATCAGTGGTACTAAATAATATTATTCTCGATGAATTAGGTAGTTAGAAAGATAATAAAAAATTATGAATTCAATGAAATATGTGATTACAATAATTGACTTTAATCTTTGACTTTTTAACAAATTTTTAAGGCAAGCAAGCACTATAAATTGAATTCTTGAAAACATTTTAAAACGAGAAAGTCAAAAAGAAGGAAAGATAGGTACATCAGAGATGTTCTAAAATAATCCCACTTGCTCATATTTATGCTCCCGTTCGGTGTTCATTATTATTTAAAAAAGAAAAAAAAAAAAAAAAAAAAAAAAAAAAAGAGAGAGAGAGAGTTCTAAACAGTATTTTGAAGAGAACGTATAGTTAAAAGTAGAAAAAACTTTTGAATTTACATGCAGAATATTTTATTATATGAATTTGTGGTTGAAAATGATACTATAACGAAAAGAGTTTCAAAACAATGGACACCAAACATGAGCTATCTATTTGTATGTCCCATACTATGCCCTGTTTGGCCCCCATTTTTTGAAATGAAAGTAATTGGAATAGTATTTTTTTGAAAAATGAGTGGTTTAAAAAAAAAAGAAAATTTTTCGATTTATGTGTAATATTATTTTATGAAATATTGTTTAGTTGAAAATAGGATAAAGAAAAATGAAATGAAATTTAAAGGAGGCCAAACGGGGCATAATGTATAAGAATCTTTTCAAATTAAATAAGATAAAATTGACCACCTAAATAAATAGATAGTGGACAAGAAATAGAATAAATAAAAGTATGAGGGCATCAGCACAAATTAGTTGAAAAAGTCCTTCCAAATTATTGGTAAATGTGAAAAGGAAAGGTACCAAAAACACAACTATATATATAGACTCCAAGTTTCCCACTCTTTGAATGGGCTCAAATATTTGAGACATTTTCTAAACAAAAACATTTTTTCTTTTACTTTTTCTTACATATTCCTTCCTGACGGAGCAAAAGAGATGAGCAAATATACAGAGATTTTGGATGCATGTGTGAGAATCGCAGCAAGGTTTCATTCTCACTGTCCACAAACTGCACGGATGTACTACCACCCTCCATCGAGCCACCACCATAACGGAGTCTCCGGCCACAGCGCCGCCAGGGATGTGTCGACTCCGACGGGGCGTTTTGATTCCAAAGGTGTTGGGGTTGATACTACTGACTTTATTCTTTACACTATAGCTTGATATGTCGATTTTCCTTGTTAGAATTATTTTTTTTTTGACATACAATTGTAATTGGATTTTCTTTTTATTCCAAGATCATGAATTATATACCTTTAAGATTCTTATATTTCTCAAGTTCAGTGCAATTAGTGTGTGTTTTTAATTTATTTATGTACACAATTTGTTATGCTCTTTCATTTTCATTTACAAGAAGTTTGCATCCATATCATGCGGTTCTTTCCCATTACGGATGGTGAAGAATAAATAAAAATTCAAGAGGCAAATCAATTTTCGGTCAACCATAAATTTTGAGATCCTTATGTATAGATCCAAGAGAACATGGAAGGTAAAATAAAGTAAAAATTCGAAGGAGATAATTATTTGAAAATTTGACCCGTCTTATTTCTTCGATTTATTGTACTTATTTTTTATTATTCTTCGGAGATTCATATGCACTCAAATTAATTCTGTATTCTTAAGGCTTCTTGTATATTTTTTGCTTGACATGGAGTTTGACACTCTATTGTTTTCAAATGTTTACAAAAATGGAGTTGGCAAGAAAGTGCATTTTTTTAAAAAACGGTCCAATATAATGTCGTCACGTGGTACAATGTAAAATTTAATGTACTTGTAGCATGATTCATTCTAATTTAACAGCAAATATATTTGTAGACTGTTTTTATTGTAGTAACAAATCGGAGAATATATTTTTGCAAAATATGGCACAAGATATTTTATTATTTTCACAAGATTAAACTGAACAGCCTCATATGGCTCACGCAGCCGCGGGACAGCTAATTAATTAATTGGCGAGCACACCAGCCTTGTGACAGCTATTCTCAAATATTAAAACACCGTCAATTTTTTAAGCTGTAAGTCAAAGTTAGAAGCTTAGGTCAGTAGAGTCATGCTGACAGCACCTCACATGAGGGGTCCCATGATCATGGATGGAATGAGCTGTAAGTACTAAGCTCGTACAGCGTGAAGCAGGAAAACCCAAATTTTTAATCCCTAAAATCCTTTGGATTTTGATGTTGTTACGGGCCAAGAAAAATTAATAATAATAAAATAAAATAAAAGAAAAGTCAGAATACTTATCAAAATGACGTGGAGAGAAAATATTGAATGTGTATTTTTAAGCCGGTAAATGATAGAAAAATCGAATTGAAACCCAACATAATCAAATTGACCTATATTTTATTCAAATCTATTATTCTACTGTAGTTCCGTTTCTTTTGTTTTAAAGAAATTGAACTGAAATTCGACGCCGCCTCTATTAATTATTGTGAGCTCGCTATTTTCTTTTTCCTATAATTTTAACAATCAGATTTATGAATAACTTAATAAAGAGAGATGCAAAAGTTACATAAAATTGAATTACGTTATTTTATATGAATTATGAATGAACACGTCATTAATTGAATTAATGTAACTTTATAATTAATAAAAAATTTAATTACAGTACGAAACCCAAAAATCAAATTGAACCAAACCGAAACGGTTCCATAATTAAATTTGAATTCGACGATTCCACTTATTAAATATTCGAAAATTTCTTATCCACCGAACCAAACCATGTCCAACCGTATTTGATTTTCCTTTTCAACTCGAACACTAGAGAACTGAGTTCTTTTAGCAATTCTTCTTGCTTGTGCATGACTGTTTAAAACATTCTCGAGAATACGTTTTACTTCTCTTAAGCCCTATTTGATATGGAAAATTTTCCCTCCAACTTTCATTTTCCACTATTTTGATTGTTTGATTGGGAGAATTTTCCATGGACCCCCTCTCTCCCACTTGACCTATTTTCCATGAATTGGTGGAAACCCAATTCCTTTGGTTTTGGTGGGAATTGGGTTTTTCATAACAAATTATACCCCTTTAATTGACAATTTTCATAGAAAACAAAGCCAAATGAATACCAAAAGATCCAAAGTTTCAATATTTTCTATTTAAAAAATTATACCAATCAAACACATTTAACCCTTGTTTGAACCCTTTTTTTTTTTTTGAGAAAATACATTCTGAAACAGTGTTTTGATATCATCTCAACCACACATTCTTCAATAAAATAATATTACACAAAAATCTAAAAAAATTTCTTATTTTTTAACCACACATTTCACATTATTACACATTTCAAAAATGCATTTTCTTTGCAAAAATGGGGCTCAAACAAGGGCTTAATTGACAATTCCCAGTAAAACAAGTTCTAGAAAATTCAATTATCTAAAATTCGTTTTCTTTCCACCCATTCTTGCAATCAAATGGACACTTAAAAGAAATATTGATCAACTCTTGGTCGTCATCATGAAATTAATCCGTGGCCCTCCATCGCGCACGATGGTCACTTGCCATCCATTTTCATAAAATCAGTTGTCAATGTACAACAGGACAAACATGGAACCATCGCCCACGATGGTCACTTGCCATCCATTTTCATAAAATCAGTTGTCAGTGTACAACAGGACAAACATGGAATGATACAAAGAAGATGAACGGCGAATATCTGTGAACTCTTTAGTTATCAAGTTCTAGAAATGGAGTGGGTAGTATGAGAAGGGTAAATGTGTAAGCAAGGAAGAAAAACACAACTATACAACTAGAGGAAACCAAGGCTAATTATTTCCTCGGCTAAGAGGTCAAGATCCACTCTTTACCTCCATCACCTAGAAATATGGTTGAATACATCAAAAAATTGGAAAACAATGTGTAATTTCTAAATTTTTCCTGTTTCCTTTGTGAAAAACGTGACTGGTCCCTAGTGTTATCCTCCCTTCACTAAATTCAGCATTGCAAATAAAGACTCTAGATTAACACCACTGACAACAGAATGGCTGTAGAAAATTTCCCTCCCTCCACTCCGTATCTTCCTAATGAATACAAATAAATATCCCCAATCAATTCATATCTAGATATGTGATTCATCCCAGTCAAGGACCATCCCAAGATATTACCTCAATTTTCCATCAGCGAATGGGAGACAAAATCATCCTTGAATAGCTTCCAGTGATTTTCTGCAAAGATAGCATTGCCAACATCAGATTGACATCAATTTTCAATGCTTCAAATTAGAACCTTTCAGCTCCAGATTTTTCCCAAAAAAAAAATTTGAAAAACATATACGGTGATGATAACTTTGAAAACTATGTAATAGAACAATCAATTATGAAAATGATGACAAATTCTGAAAGATTAACTACTAACAACTAATAACAGGGACATTTAACCCTTCAACTCACTGTGGACACACATGATATTCTGATAAAAGTATGAGATGAAGAGATAGTATATCCAATGGTTCGAAATATAAGCAGGAAACTGACGAGTAAAAACAGAAAATGCTAAAGAATTCTATTTTCTTTACCAGAGCATATTACTGTTACTACTAGTACTCTATCGGACATAATAAGATGCAGCTACAAACTATGGAAGTATTTGCGTGGTTTCTGAACTAGGACATTGGCAAGATTTGCTGAAAAGAAAAATAAAAAGCACCGAGAAGATGCTCACCTTATGCCAACATCATCAGAATCACGTGGAACAACCTCCTCTTCCAGCACCGGCAGCACACAATCACCACAAATGTCTTAATAAAGTAAACCATCACCACAATTAAAAGCTTATATTTTCACAACATCATCTTCAATTTTCAAGCTACTTCCAGAAACAGCATCCCCCCATATAGAACAGAGTTTGTCATTGACATTGCCACTTCTTTGGGAAATAAAGTCCAACAAGCACCTTAATCAAAACAGGTTTCATAACAAAATTCATCATATCCTCTGATGCTCGAACTCGGGTTTAGTTGAATCTATTATTTTCTAAAATGTAGAATATGAAGACATAGTTAAAAAGAGTCTAAATTTCAGACACAGCTACATGGGTACGCCTTTCAAACTTCAATTTTTTTACTAACTCAAGATATCATTTTGAATAAACCAAAATCAATTGTTGACAAAGAAGGAAATGAGTATTGAATAAGAGATTAAGATGAATAAAATAGAATTTTGAAATTTAATTTTCAATTATGGGAAGGTAATTACTAAATGTTACATAAAATAGAAAATGAAGGACTTGAAGTAGAGCACTAAGTAACACTATATGGAGGGAAATAAAAAAGAAAGAAGAAGAGGAAGGGAAAACCTAGTGCCATCGACTTTCTCAATTCTCTCGAAGGCGACACTAGGTTTATAGAGAATAGAAACAGAAAAGAACACGAAAAGAAAGAAAAAAGAAGAGCAAGCAAAAATGGCAAAGTGTCCGGTTGAAATTTGGAGGCTCCGATACATATCCCATAACCATAGACACGACACGATTACTCCGACCATTTCGAATAGTCCGAGCATCAGATATCATATCCCAAGTGCCAAAAAAGCCTTCTATACACCTATGGAATATTTGGTAAAGTTAATTTCCCAGTAATAAATAATATTTAGATAGAACAGAAAGTTACAATTTTTGTCTATTGTGTACTATCTAGTGATGTCCAATAATGTTCATCAAATATGCTCTTAATGCTCAAAGCCTTAAATTAACCAGATATATCTGAAGAGCTCGTGAAATGACTGCAGTCAGATTCTTTCACGCCCGTATTTCTGGCATGTAAAGCCGATAACTAGAGGCAACAGCAATGGCATGTATACAAAATTATTCTCTTGAACTGTACACCTTAATAACACACCCAATTTATACAGGCATGCATACATTCATACAAGTCCTACTAATAACAGGATCCTGCTCAGGAACAGAAGCAACAGAATTACAGATATATGAGAGAAAGAGCACTTTCAAATACCGACGAGCAATTTGAAGGCAGAAGTACATGCAAAAACAATCATACGATGCCTCCCTAAAGATTGAATAACATTAATGTATAAGAAAAACAGAGTTAGGGCCCCAACCTATTAGAGATAGAGAAAATAGAACCTAACTTTCAATATACAGCAACCTGATTCTATACATTCAATTTTGTAGCACACGATCACAAAGGACGCCTTCGCACATTTACGTGTTTGCTTTCATAAGATGATGCATTGATGTTCGTGCCTATCTGCTATAGCAATATAGTGCACAGAGATACTACTAGATATCATGCCTTGAGCAATTGAGCATAAACAAAAAAGCAATTATTGATGCAAAGTCTCCAAGAACGTTTAACATTAATTCCGATCCAACAAGTTCGCCGCATTTTTTAAGGGATTAGAAGAAAAAATAACGCTAGCGTACAATCTCTCGATTATAATTCTCTCTCAAATCAACCGACTCAAAAGACGACACGGAATTGGGGTGCATCCGAGCCACTCGCAGGCAGGATCTCCCAACGGCAGGGCTCTAGCTCGTCCGAAACGGGGCAGTACCCACTCACTGTAACCTTGTCGGCCGAAGCGGCAACTGACCCGAATTCGAAAACCGATAAATCAGCCGAAAGGGCCGCTCGTCGGACCTCCATCGCTCCGTTCATGCCCGGTACCTCGGAGGACACGGATTCGGATTTCGGGCCAGATTTTTCCACCGGAGCATTTTCCTTTTTGTTATTGTTGCTGCCTCCACGGAACCAAGAAAAAATTCCCATGGTGGAGGAGTTGGGTTCTGGCGAGTAGGGGTTTTGACTATCTTCCAATTCTTATCTTGACAGGTTAAATATACAAATGGTCCTTTAAATTGCAACAAAATTTCATGTTGGTTTTTCAAGTTTATTTTATTTCAAATTATCGACTAACGTTTCTCAATAGTTCCAATCTAGTCTCTTATTGTCGAAATTGACATCAAGTCTTTCCTTTTTTGGAAGGGAAAACAACAAATTTCATTAAGCAAAGTCAGTGTGAACAGATTGCGAAATAAAAAATAGATTATAATCAATCCAATAACAACTTAATGAAAAGAAAATAGCATAACAAACAAAATTGTGGGCACTGGATTCCTATGTTTAGGAATATAACGATAAGAACAAAGACTCGTCAAATTGAGTATTGGCATAATATCTAGAAAATAAGAGCATTAGGTGCAAAATATTTCTTCCAAATTACTTGTATTGCATCGCATTCCACCCGTTGGACGTGAAAGCCATTCTCCAGGGCAAAAGTTAGGCCATGATGGAGAACAATTGCTTTAGCAGCCTTCAGGAAAAATCGACCCGTAAACATTCTCAAATAAGCTGGAAGCACCAAACCGTCATGATTCCGCATAATCCCACCAACACTAATGTACCCATATCCATACCGTTGCATGAGTATTTAGCCTCAACTTGTAGGCATAATCAATGACAAACCTGTTATTGGGCTGTGATGCCAAAATTACCTTTTGAGTGTCCAGTCCATTTGGGACAATGATGATATAAGGTCCAACAGATACTACACAACCCATTGCCCAATAAATCAATGTTTAACTAGCTGAAACCCGGCCCAAACCAATTAAACTATGCAAGTCGCTTTGGACCGTTTGATCAACTTAACCTAAAATCTACGGTGGCTACCCATAATATATAAACGAGGGTTGAGACTCGTTTGGCCCTAATTCGAGTCATATTCTCTCTGCCTTTTTGTGATTTTTCTCTCGAACCTTCTGGGTCTCTCTCTTCGTGACTGTGTGTTTTCTGCTTCTTCTCCTTCTCTGTAAATCTTGAGATTATGCCATTAAACTACTGGTTTTGTGGCCTCTATGTGTTCCTACAGTCCGTGTGACTGTTCGGTTGAGCTTTGTTGGGAGTTCTCAGTTAGGTCTTGAGTGTTCTTTGTCCACTGAAGTGATTGCCTCTGTGTTTTGTGGTTTGAGACTGTGGTTTATGAGTTTTACATTGTACAGACGGGTACAATGCTAAGATCTGAGCCCTAATCGATGAAATCTTAATGCCTTTGTGTCTGAGAGTTTTCTGTCTTTGTTGAGTCGATTTGGGTATTTTCTTGTAACAGTGGTATCAGAGCCGTTTAGGCCGTTCGAGTCCCTGTCTCCGACTACCGATCGTGGAAAAATAATTTTCACGGCCAGATTTTTTGGAAGACGAACAGTCAGCTGAAACCCTAGATCTGTTCAGCTACGGATCTTGATTCTGTTTGAGGTTTCTTGCATTTTTTGTTATGAACTAACACTGTTTGGTTGATTCCTGCAGAAAATATTGATTTCGAATTCACCTGTGTGAACTGGCTTGAAAGATATTAAGCTTCCTGCGTGAACTTCATTTGCCGGTCGATTTCTCTTAACTCATTTAAATTTTTTCTTAACTGAAATACATGATTTATTGCTTAATGTAAAAAATTTGTGTATTTCTTAAAGATGTTGGCATTCTGAAATTTCTTGAATATTGCATATATGCTTTGAGTTAAAGTGTTCTGCAAGTGTTTAATCTTTGTGATTAAATTCTAATTTCAGTATATAGTCTGTTGGTTAATCTGTGTGATTAATTCTTGATCCCTGTATACTGCAAGTTAATCTTTGTGATTATTAATTGACAATTTTTTGTCTTAAACCCTGTACACTTTGCACTGCACTACTGTGTACTTCGGGTTGAGCCTTGACCTGAGGTCTTTGAGCCTCAAGAAATCCTGGTTAACCCAAGACACATCACTGCATACTGAAGTGGCCCTTATTCCTCTGATTGGTTACTGTTAAATATTCACTGTGTTATATCCCCTGATATTTTTCCATATTTTGTGTGATACTTTGTGATTGTCATACATTCTGTGGAATATCTTCCTGTTACTTTTTTTTTGTTTTGATCTTTAACCCTAAAAATTTCTTTTTAATATTAATTAAAAACTTCCAATGACAACTGGAACTTTTGAACTTGGAGTTTTTAATGGAAAATGGGATTTCCCCATTTGGCAACAAAAGATGAGAGGGGTTCTTGTTCAACAGAAAGTATCTAAAGCTATAACTGGTGAATATCCTGCTACTATGACTGATGATCAAAAGACTGAATCTGATGAACTTGCCTATACTTCCATTATACTTCACTTGTCTGATCCAGTATTAAGAAAGGTTGGAAAATTGGATAATGCAAAAGCCTTATGGGATAAACTTGAGGAACTTTATTTGATAAAATCATTACCAAATAAACTTTTTCTGTTGGAAAAATTTTTTAGCTTCAAAATTGATATGTCCCGAGACTTAGATGATAATCTTGACACTTTTAATAGACTTGTACAAGATATAACTAATGCTGGGGATAAAGTATCTGAAGAATATAAGGCTGTAATTTTGTTAAATTCCATACCTGATGCGTATAAAGATGTTAAGACAGCTATTAAGTATGGTAGAGAGTCTTTAACACCTGAGATAGTAATTGATGCTTTAAGAAGCAAGGATTTGGAAGTTAGATGTGAGAGACATGGCAAGGAAAGTGAACCTATTTGTAAGAGGTAGATCACTGTCTAGATCTAGTAATAATCAGGGTAACCAAAATAATCAGGAAAATAATACCTTTAGAAAGAAGGGAAAGGGTAGACAAAGGTCAAAGTCTAGAAATGGTGCTAGAAAATGTTATGGTTGTGGTAAAACAGGGCATTACATCAAAGACTGCTTTAAAAAGAAAAATGAGCAAAGAGAGGTTAAAATTGATGAAGGAAACTTTGTTGAGCCTCTAGGTGAGGATACTGTTGATGTTTATGTTGTGACTGATTCCACATCTGATTTAAACTCTGCCAATTATGCAGATAATTCAAGTCAGAGTGTAGAATGGATCTTAGATTCAAGTTGTACCTTTCATATGACCTCTAGAAAGCATTGGTTGCTTGACTTTAAGAACTTAGATGGAGGTGAGGTTGTTATGGGTAACAATGCAGCCTGTAAAGTGTTGGGGATAGGCAGTGTGACTTTAAAATTTGATAATGGGTACACCTTTACCTTAGAAAGGGTAAGGTATGTACCAGATTTAAATAGAAATTTGATTTCAGTTGGGAACTTAGATGACATAGGTCTCCAAGGAAAATTTGTAGATGATTTCTTGAAAATAGTTAAAGGATCCTTAGTTATTTTCAAAGGTATTAAAAGAAATGGAATTTATGTCACTATGTGTGGTTGGTAATGATTCATGCGAAGACGGTGAAGAAGAGGGTCTTAGAGAAGCAAGTGAAGGTGGCAGTCTTTTGTGAATTCTAGTTTTTGAAAGTTTGATGTAGATACACAGAGACATAGGGAGAGTGGATTGGCTGAAAGTGAAGAAGAGACCATGGCCGCCATTGAAGATTGTTTCAGAAAATGAAAGTCGAAGATCTTTTGAGTGAGTTGAAAAGAAATGTACAAATTTGAAATGTTAGCCAACTCGTTCGAGGCTAAGCTCATCTCACGAGAGTGAACTTCGATTGATTCAAGCTCGAGCTCGACTGAATTCATGCTTGAGCGTTCATTGGCGTCAGTTGGCTCATACCATTACTATAGCTAGTTGTGATAAGAACATCAAATTCATGTTATTAGTAAAGTGGGAAGGACGGGTGTTACAAGAAAATACCCAAATCGACTCAACAAAGACAGAAAACTCTCAGACACAAAGGCATCAAGATTTCATCGATTAGGGCTCGGATCTTAGCATTGTACCCGTCTGTACAATGTAAAACTCATAAACCACAGTCCCAAACCACAAAACACAGAGGCAGTCACTTCAATGGACCAAGAACACTCAAGACCTAACTGAGAACTCCCAACAAAGCTCAATCGAACAGTCACACAGACTGTAGGAATGCACAGAGGCCACAAAACCAGTAGTTTAATGGCATAATCTCAAGATTTATAGAGAAGGAGAAGAAGCAGAAGACACACAATCACGAAGAGAGAGATCCAGAAGGTTCGAGAGAAAAATCACAAAGACGTAGAGAGAATATGACTCAAATTAGGGCCAAACGAGTCTCAACCCTCGTTTATATATTATGGGTAGCCACCGTAGATTTTAGGTTAAGTTGATCAAACGGTCCAGAGCGACTTGCATAGTTTAATTGGTTTGGGCCGGGTTTCAGTTGGTTAAACATTGATTTATTGGGCAATGGGCTGGGTAGTATCTGTTGGACCTTATATCATCATTGCCCCAAATGGGCTGGACACTCAAAAGGTAATTTTGGCATCACAGCCCAATAAATCTCCCCCTTGATGCCAATGATCCAAACTCACACAAGAAAAAAAATATAACAAAAAACTTTAAAGCAGTTGATATAATTTTTCCAGATCACCAGCACCAAGTCAAATAAAACCTGCATAAACACAAAGTTTACCCAGTATCAATTCTTAAGAGTTGCAAACATGACTTAAACTTATTTAGAGGAAGTACCTTAGTACCCATATCAGCTGGGTTAAACTGGGAAGGGATTTTCTCAAGCAAGATAGATTCTTTTTCTACAATATTTCTAATAAAATGCATTCTCACATCTATATGTTTAGTTCTTTCATGAAAGACTGGATTTTTACATAAATGTATGGCACTTTGACTATCAGAGTAAACAACAACAGGTTCAACAAATTCATTTACCTTACTTAGAAGACCTTTCAGCCATAAGGCCTCTTTGATGGCCTCAGTTGCAGCTACATATTCTGCCTCAGTAGTTGATAAGGCTACAATTGATTGCAATTGAGACTTCCAACTTATACATGTATCACGAAAAGTAAACACATAGGCAGTAGTTGATTTTCTGTTATCTCTATCACCAGCATAGTCAAAATCTACGTATCCCTTTAAACTAACTCCCTCTTTACTAGATCTAAAACATAAGCCTAAGTCTGCTGAGCCTTTCAAGTGCCTTAACAACCATTTCATTGCATTCCAATGTTCTGGGCCAGGGTTGGACATAAATCTACTTAAGGTACTTATAGCATGTGTAACATAGGGTCGTGTGCAAACCATGGTGTACATTACAGAACCAACTGCATTTGAATATGGCACCTTTTCCATATATTTAAGGTCAGATTCATTATGCGGAGACTGATCTTTACTCAACTTAAAATGACATTCAAGGGGTAATGTCACAGATTTAGAATCATGCGTAGCAAACTTGGATAGGACCTTTTTCACATAATCAGTTTGTGATAACATTAATAACTGTTGAGACCTATTCCTTTTAATGTCCATTCCTAAAATCCTTTTAGCATGCCCAAGGTCCTTCATTTCAAATTCAGCACTTAGCTTATTTTTAATCTCATTAATATCACTTATTTTCTGGCCAATTAACAACATATCATCCACATATAACAACAAATAAACAGTCACACAGTTACTGTTACCCCTTTTAAAATACAAGCAATGGTCAAATGAGCTTCTCATAAAGCCAACTGAAGATACAAAGTTATCAAAACGTTTATACCATTGCCTAGGGGATTGTTTTAGCCCATAAAGTGATCTTTTTAACAGGCATACATGATCAGATTTTTTATTATCAATGAAACCTTGTGGCTGTCTCATATATATGGTTTCATCAAGGTCTCTATGCAAAAACGCAGTTTTAACATACATTTGCTCTAATTCATAATCATAATGTGCAACTAATGCAAGCATGACTCTAATAGTAGTATATTTCACTACAGGAGAAAAGATTTCATTATAATCAATACCAGGTTTTTGGGTAAACCCCTTAGCCACTAATATGGCCTTAAACCTAAGGAGTTGATTAGGTGGATTTCCTTCTTTAACAGTATAAACCCATTTACAGTCAACTAGAGATTTATTTTCAGGTTTAGGCACTAAGCACCAAGTCTTATTTTTCACTAAGGACCTCATTTTTTCCTCCATAGCAAGCTGCTATTCCTTGGAGAACTGACAACTAATAGCCTCCTCATAGGATTTAGGTTTCTTAAAAGTTAAATCCTGATATGACAAATAGTCTTGCATCCTAATAGGCTCTCTTATTTCTCTTCTAACCCTATCTCTAGTTAACTGATAATCACTTAAAGGGTTCACTAACTCACCAGTAGGTCCTTCAACTGTTTCATCAGCTGATTCTTCCACAGTTTCATTTTCCTCTTGATTTTCAACTGTAAGATCAGGTGAAGTTTCAAGTTTTATCTGCAGCCTAGTATTCTCTTCTTCCTGGCACTTAGGCTCCTCACTAGAGGCCTTCTTATCTAAGCAAGGCATCTCTCTTTCATTGAAGGTCACATTCCTACTGCTTATCATCTTAAAACCCCCAATTTTTCTTACCCAAAGCCTGTACCCCTTCACTCCTTCAGGATATCCCATGAAAACACATTTTTGGGATCTAGGTTCAAGTCTTCCTATACTTTGGTGTGCATATGCTGCACATCCAAAGGTCTTTATGTGTGAATAATCAGCCAACCTACCTGTCCACACCTCCTCAGATGTCCTACCATCTAATGCATTAGTTGGGGTCCTATTTATGATATAAACTGCTGTCATAACAGCTTCCCCCTACAACATCTTAGGGACACCTGAACTAAATATCATACATCTAACCTTATCTAGAATTGTCCTATTCATTCTTTCAGCTATACCATTCTTTTGTGGAGTATATGGTACTGTTTTATGTCTTAGAATGCCATCATCCATACACAATTTTTCAAAATCAAAATTACAACGGTGCAGGCAATTCCCCCACCCCACCTTAAGCTGGGATTAGCTAAGGCGGGGCGTGGGCGGAGGTGGCATAACTCCTGGACGGGGCAGGGACGTGGCGCCCCCTTTCCATCTCTATGTTTGAGAATGAAACTGTAGAGTATGATCATGCCACAAACAATCCATGATGTACTTCATATTTGCCTTCCATTATCACTATCTGAGGATTAATTATTATTCATGCACTCTCTCTTATTTTAGGTACTGTAAATCTCTCCCTCTTTTGTTTCTCATGTACCTGATCAATAATTCCTATTCACCTCAGTGGACGAAGATCAGTTCGCTTGATGAACTGAAGACTAAAGTTGGACACGTAATTGTCATAATCCTGTTGGTAAAGATGTTTGAAAGAAGCAAGACAGTCACCATAACAACTGGTGTGGATCTATTAAGCTACTCTGTATGTATATTCTTGTCTTCTGCTTCCTTGTACACGCTTCATATATATTTGCATAAGACAGACAAAATGCTACCGTCACATACATACCATGCTTAATTTGTATAGCCAAGTAACATAAGTATGAATGTTCATCTCATAGAGCTTCTCTTGTTCTTTTGTTTCCACAATTTCTTAGTTATGCCGTCTTATATTTCCTCTTGTCAAGTGACTCATCTCAATCAATCGACTCGAGCATACATAGCCAAAAGTTGGTTACGATTGTTTTAACATGCACGATAGACTCATGGCCGTTTATTCAGTTGATTTTAGAAGCACGTCGCCTAGTTATTAGCAAGTCCATAACAAATTCCGATTCTAGATAGTTCTAATATTCATGGCTGCTGCCTATTAGTATAGTTGTTATTTTTACGATATTTTATAAATTAAAAATGTTATTCATAGTTAGTGACTGCAATAGCCATCTTATGTGGGAACTTATTATTTGATGATTTAAATTCTTATAATTTTGTTACTTCAAATAACAAGTTGTCATATGAGGATGACTATCGTACTTGTTGATTATGAATAGTATTACCGTTTCTTAATCACATTTCTCACATGTTCTTTTAATTATTTGTGCCATGTAGCGCTCTCTTAATTTTATCTCGTGGTTGGTGAGATATTTGTTTTGTTTTCCTTTAAGAGGACATGATACTCATCTGTTACCTGTAGCTTCAACTGTTCTGGTCTTGTGGAGGTTTAGGCTGTTCCAAGTGTTTAGATTTGATTATTAAAGTTGGTTTAACTGGCTTCAGCAAGCTTGGTTCTTTTCATCAAACCTAGAGGCTCAACTCCGTTGCGTAAAATGAGACAGTGCTTTATGATTTAAAAAAAAAAGTGGGTGCTTTATGATTTAAAAAATGCTCATGTTACGTAGTTCTCGTTTGGTTTTTAGTTTTTAAAATTATTTATTTTTTCTCGAACACATTTTTAATCATATATTTAATAGGATTGTAATTTTTTAACTAAGTATTTCATCAACTTTATCAAAAATTAATAAAAGTTTGATTTTCCATTTAAACAAAATACGGGTGTACACGTTAAACGTGCTATTGATGGATAAATAATATATTACTTCACGATTGATGTGATGATTTAAAATGTGCTTATTTTAAAATAGTTGGTAAGACACTTATTAAACATGTTCTAGTCTTCCTATGCACATATTCTAGTTTTTCATTAATTAGCTAGTTTGATATCCATTACAAATAAAAAAAAATTCTTTTTTTTGAGGAAAATGAATTTTGAAATAGTGATTTTTTGAAGATTATATGGTTAATAAGTAAGAAAAATTTTGGGTTAACGTACAAAATATTTTATTGTGAAAATGTGTGGTTGAAAATAAATTTTACAATAGAAAAAGAATTTTTGAAGAAGGGAAAAATTCATTTCTCAGGTGTATTGTTTACACCAATGCAAAAATTTGGTAAAAAGTTTAAAATTTCAAAATTTAGGTTTATATTTAGTTAATTAAAAATATTTATTAATTAAAGATAATATTACGCGATTAATGGTCACAGACTCATATTTGTGGGTCACAGATTTACTTACTGGTCATATATCGTCAAATTAATTGATCATATATTATTTCGAGGTTACAGATAAAACTTTTTGTAGTCACAGATTATCAAATCTTAAGGTCACGGACCAAATCTTTGAGGTCAAAAATTATTTTATAATCACATATTATTAAATTCTAAGGTCACAGACAAAATCGTTGGTCATGTATAACAAACACTCCACTCTCGATCACAATCCACCATCAATCCCTGATCACAGAGCAACCAAAATAATTGGTCACAAACACTATTACACCCCACTCCACCCCCGTCACAACACCACCACGACCACCGCCAACAACAACCAAAACGACACCCAAACACAACGACCGACGGCACCACACCACACCATCACACAACCACCAACCACCATCTCGCCACCACCAGCAAATTTTTAATTTTTTAGTGACATAAACCTAATTTTCGATCACAAATCAATGAAATAGCTGGTCACAGACGCCTAAATGGTTGGTCACAGATTCTAAACACCCCCACCACCGGTCAATCGTCGCTTGCAACACACCCTCGCAACACCACACCCTATCCCGATCCCATTCCAACACAATACTCACCGCACCCACACTCATCACCACCACATTCAACCACACCACCCATCTCACAGCATCTATATCCAGCACCACCACACAGATCACATAAACCAGCTCACCACAACCTCTTCAGATCTACTACTCACCAAAACCTGCCCATATATACTACTCACCACAACCTCTTCAGATCGGAAAGAGAGAAAAAAAAAACCCCAAATCCTCTCCCCATGTCGGCACCAATCGGCACCGAGGACTGCAGCATCACAACAGCATTGCGACGACATCGTTCGTAGTAGCATCGTCGGCACCGTTCGAAGCAGCATTGCGACGCAGCGTTGACAACGTTGAAAGGAGCGAACACAGCCGACGATGAGATTGAAGAAACCAACTGGAGATCGAAGAGCGACGCGAAGAAGCCAACGAGTGAGGTTGCTTTAAAGGAGTAGAGAGAGAAAAGATAATTTGTCGCCGATGAGTTTCTTCAGAGTGTTACCGCCATCGTGAATCGCCGCCATCTTCGGTGATTTATTGTGAATCTGTGATAGGGAGAAGGGAGAGTGCACTGAAAGACGGTAGAGAGAGAAGGAGAATGGAAAAAATTAGGGCTTGAATAATTAGTTGAAATATTTTAATTTAAATTATTATATCAAACCTGATTTGTACTTAAATAAAGCTTGAACCTGATTTTAGAATTTATATCTTTAAACACCTGCATTTCTGCATTTCTGTAATTTCCACTTTGAAGAATGGCAGAGAAACATGGGCTTAATGTAAATAATAATACTCTAGATTTCACTCTATTTGAATATTTGGCCAAGTTTTAGAAATTACTTTTAAGAATATTCATTTATAAATTAAAATTGGTATAAAAAAGTAACAAGTAAAATTTACTTTCAAAAAGTCATATTTATTTGAAAGTGAGGAAAAAAAAATTCTCCATACATATTGAAGAACTTATCAATTTCCTTAATTATGGAAGTTAAAATAAATTATTTATTTTAATAATGAATAGTCATTTTGAAAAGATAATGCTGCTACATAAAATCTTATTTATTCAAAATAGTATTTTAGTAAAGAACAAATGTATTTTGGATCGATTTTTCTATGAGTCGATGACTACTCATTCATTTAAATTTGAGATAGATCTCCTTTCGCCTAGTTAATGAGTGTAAAAAAAGGAAAGTTCTTGATAGAAAAATGCGTCTAATTTTACTTGATAGATCTTCTCTCGTTTAGTTAGTGGGTGCGAAAAAGAAATTTATCTATAGAAAATGCGTCAAACTTTATTTGAAAGTACCAAAAAAAAAAAGAAAAAAAAGGTAATTTATTGAAAGTGGCTTATTCACAATTGTGAATTGTCAATTGGAAGTTGCAGGGGGATATACATGAAAATGGCCCAAATAGTATATAACCTTTTCCAAAATAACCTTTGACTTTTTTAGAAATTTGAAACTACCCAAAATATCCTTGAAAAAATTTAACAACCAACCCTTTATATAATAAAAAGTTTCTTTTTTAGTCCTTAAAAAATCTAACAAATAAATTTGTAAAAATTATTAATGAATAATTATAAAATGGAAAAGCCCAAATATAAGAGAGGACCATATAATATAAAAAAGGTTGTTAAAAATAAAAAAGAAATTAAATTTGAAAAAGAAATTGATAAGATAGGATATCAAAAACAATTATATGCATCACAAGAAATATTAAAATGTTTTAAAGAAAACTTATTAGAAAATTTCGCTAAAGGAATTGTAAGATCAATAATCATAAAAGATATACAAGATATAATAGATAAATTGGAAAAAAGAAAGAAAAGTATCTCAAAATATGAAATACCTTTTGGAACAGACATAGATATGATAACAAATATTGATATTATAAATTCTCAAACATTATTAGACTTTGAAGAATTACTTAAAAATTTATGAGATTAAAATTTTTTTTTATATTTTGATTATTAGATTATTAGATTTTTGTTCATTATTAGATTTTTGTTCACTCATAGTAGTACCCCTAGAGTTGGTGTCAGAGCCATAGAGATCATGGAAATCTTAAAAATAAATAATTATTATCAATGTATTGAAGAAAAAGGATGTTATATATTTTACACATAGTAGTACCCCTAGAGTTGGTGTCAGAGCCATAGAGATCATGGAAATCTTAAAAATAAATAATTATTATCAATGTATTGAAGAAAAAGGATGTTATATATTTTACAACCCTATCCCTAATAAACTAAAAATAATAACATTATATATAACTAGGAATTTACCTAGAGAAATAAAGGAACAAATATTACATAAATTAATTGTAGGATTTATCAAAGATAGACGTACATATGAAATAATTTGCGAAATATTTGAAAATGA
>NC_036241.1:16379683-16380001 GCF_002742605.1 Olea europaea var. sylvestris | reverse complement strand
CACAAACAGGTACACAGCCAGGAAGCAGCAGTGGACCCAGCAATATCAAAAGAGACATATCAAGTCCCCGGAAGGTGACTATGAAAAATAGTGATGAGCATACAAGAGTTATAAGAATCAAAACTGATGAAGATGATGATACCCCTTTGTCATCAAAAGAAGAAGAAGAATATAGATCATTTGCCAAAATTGTTTATGAATTGGAAGAAAATGAATCTTATTTTATTTCATCAGGGGATCATGTTTATCCAAGATTAATAATTACCAAAGATGCAGACCCTTTCATGGTCAAAATGGCAGCAGATTATGGATTTCTGG
>NC_036241.1:16321683-16379146 GCF_002742605.1 Olea europaea var. sylvestris | reverse complement strand
GTTAGAAACCATTCTCTTTCCTTAAGTTTTTTTTTTCAAACCAGTTTTTCTGAAAACCCCTTGTGTACAATATAAATCTTGTATAAATCATTATAGAAATAAAATCTCAATCTTTTGATATCAGAAAGATATGAGTTTCTAAACTTACTATCCCATATATTCTTGATAGATTGAAGAAGATAATCTCTTTCTTACTTTAACAAAGAGAGAATTTTCTTTACTTAAGATCTTTATTCTTAATTCTAAGAAAAGATACAGTGAGGGCAAGAAGCTGAAATAGCAGAATTCCCATTGAGGCAAGAGGCCGTTTAAGGGAGCAGTTTGCAGATTCAGAGCCTGAAGGTCACTCGGTTCTAAGAATACAGATTTAAGATCAAAAGTAAGGTAAAATTATTGTCTTTGTTAAATTTAGAAAGAATTCTTCTAATATCTTGAAAGAATTGTAGGGATTATTATTGTTCATGTTTGCAAAAAACCTATCTAAATATGTTATTATTCATAAAGTTTGCAAGGAATTATTTGAATAATGTCAGGTTATACAATTAAAGGATTAGATAATCTGTTAGATAGATTAATGAAAAAATAGAAAATATTTATTCTCAATTAGAGATTATGGATATATTATCGAAGGAATTTGATAATCTTAGTAAATTACATGACAATTATATTACAGATTATGCTAATTTATTAGATCAAATGATGAAATTATATATTAAAACTCGAAATGAGAGAAATAGAGGAATTTAAAACTATCCCAATAAATTAAAGATATCTTGTGCAATATATGATAAATTATTTCATTAAGGGTATAATAGACATTTTATCAAAAATGAATAGTAGCTGGTCATTTATAATAATACCCCAGTTGCAGGCCACTTGAAACGGTCAAGAAGAAGCCTCCATTGGTCAAAATACAGAAATGTGAACAAATTCCGATATTTCCAACGTGAAAAGTCAATTCCCTTTCTCCCTTCTCCATATTTTAACCTTTTCTCTGCAAATTCTAAGGAAGAACCGAACAACTGAAACAATTAAGGGAAAATAATGTGTGGGATTTTCGCATATTTGAATTTTAATGTTAGTAGAGAGCGGCGTTATATTTTAGAAGTTCTATTTAATGGCCTCAGGCGTTTGGAGTACAGAGGCTATGATTCTGCAGGGATTTCTATTGATTCTTGTAATTGCTCGGGTTCGGATGTGAATCGTCAAATTGTCACTCCTCCTCTTGTATTTCGTCAAGAGGGGAACATCGAGTCCCTTGTCAAATCTGTCTACCATGGTAAACTAAGATTACAATTGCACTTTTTCTATTTTTTGAATTCTTTGTTTTTGTTCATTTCCTTTATGCATTGATCTGATTACTTCTTGTTCTTGTTCTTTGTATTCTTCTCTTTTCTGGATTTTCTTTTTTGGGTGACATGATGTTTGGGTGTAGACATTTGTTTGGGATTTCTGGAATTTGGAGAATTAGAAAAATGTAGGTTTTTATTTTAACTTCGAGTTTTTTGATAGCAGTCAAATGAGAGGTCTCTTTCTTTTTATACTTTTTCTTGGTGTAAAATTGTTGATGTTATTGCTGCTTATTTATATATTGCCATATTTGAACCGCACAAGATTAGGGCTTTGTGTCTGTGTTATTAAGAGCGATTATCTTTCTACTACGGTGCAGTGAAGGCGCAGCACATATTTGAACTGTGCCAAAATGCATTTGAACAGTGTAAGGCAGAATCCCCAAAAAATGGTTTTCCTTAAAACTTAAATGAGTGATCAAAGAGAAAGAGTCAAAATTCCAATGATTACACTAGGTTTCCGCTGTCGGTCTGGCCCGGATGCTGAAACTGAATGTACTTTTGTGCTAAATCATATAGAATTTTTAGCTAGGCGTCATGCAGCGACCCCTGTCCTTCTCCTTAGTTTCTAAACTAGCATAATCGTGGGACATCAAAACTGGAAAGTTGGTGAAATAGACACGACTATGAAGATGCGGGCTACCTGCAAGAGAGCAGACCAGGAAATTATTTATTATCGAAGTGTTCATCTTAGCATTTAGTAATTTTCTTTATTAGCATGCAGTTATGTATAATTCTCATTTTCTTGGCATTTAATTTCTCAAACACGTCAAGTTTCTTTTGTTGTCAAGCCTGCGGAGTTTGCATTCTAGTTCTAGGATAGCTGCTGGGTACGAGTACAACTGAAGCTGGACCTAGGATCTGATCTAGGCCATGTTTGAGCCGCATTATTTGAAAAAAATATATTCTTAAACAGTGATTTGACATTATTCAACCACACATTCTTCAATAAAATAATATTACACGCAAATTTAAAAATTTTCCTTATTTTTTAAAGCACACATTCTCGATCAATCTACTATTCCAAAATACATTCTTAAAAAATAATGTGGCTCAAACACATACCTAATCATTCTTTTTATCGGTCTCTACAGTTGGGGGGATGATATCTTAACTAACAGAATACGTCATCTATACGCTGTTCTGCTCTTAGAATCTTTATTGTTATTCACTGTAAATATTATCGAAATAGGAGAAAAAATTGGATATGACTACTTGGAGGAATAAGAGTTTTGTAATTGAGAACAACAGAGCCTTAACTTTAAGTAATCTTTGCACCTCTACACAACCGTATGGTTAAGTTTTTAAATATAAGATAGATTTTAAGTTTTTAAATATAAGATAGATTTTTTCTTTTCGCCTCTGTTATGTAGATTGTCTATGTGGGAATTTCAGCTGTAAATATGCTGAAATTTTAAAATTATTAACTAATTGCATGCGCCCGTGAGATGCATGCCATTTCTTAAGTTTGGGACACATCATATATCTTAACTGGCTTTAGATTGATAATAAATGCATTTTGGATGGTCCTCATGGTATATTATAGGTACACAATCTGTTACATTTAACAGAATCTTTGAGATCTGAGCAATACGGTTGTGGATGCTGTGATACTGACGCATGAGTGTATTGATTTGATAAAAACAATTGAAAAACAAGAAAGAAAGGTGATCTGAGGAGAGAAGAATTCACAGCAAAGAAGAAATCAATTTTATTCATATAACCAAGGGTTCTTTCTATTTATAGAGCAAATAATCTAAAACTAATAGAACTTCTAATAAGTTAGAATTTTATCAAATTATTAACTAATCCGATCTAATTAATAAACATGAATTAAGCTCTAGTATAAAATCCTATCTAAAACTGTATCTTTATTGTTATCTTTATCTTTATTTTCATCAGATACTTTCTAATATTCATTTTTCTTGTGTAAGAATTCACTCTCAGCAGCGACGACGTCTGTTTTATATGATCTTTCCATTTAGTTTGTGCTCTAAGTACCTTTAAGGTTCTTTGTTGATATTTTACTTATCTTTGAGTCTTTCATGATTGAGTAAATTATTATGAATTCATTTCAGATGTTGATGCTACGGATTTAAATTTAGAAGAATCATTCTCAATTCATGCTGGAATAGCTCACACACGCTGGGCTACCCATGGGGAGCCTGCTCCAAGAAATAGTCATCCTCAAACCTCTGATGAAGGAAACGAGTTTGTGGTTGTTCATAATGGAGTTGTTACTAATTATGAGGTTGGCTGGGCTTTTCTGACCATTTCCCTATTTCTTTTACCAAATATCAACGCATCAAGTTCATTTGATTGATTTGTTGCATGCCCGAGTAATTTATTGTCAAGGAAGTAGTTTTTTCTTATAAAGCATATGTTCATGTTAACTTTTTAAGAGAATATTCACGGGAATGTTGCTTTAGCTCTTTTACCATTTGTAGATGTAGCCATTGAAGAATATTACCTCAAATAATAGCTTTGCTATGAAGATAAATAAAATTTGAAGAATTTTCCATCTGCATTTTGATTTCTTACTAAATATGAAAATTATAAAAAAATTAAGTTTGACTTCAAATACAGTTTCCATTTTATTTTTTTTATTGCATCGATCTAAACTTAAGCATCACTGCAACCCTATAATGAAACTTCAGGTGTTAAAAGAGACACTAGTTCGACATGGTTTCACCTTTGAATCAGAAACAGATACAGAAGTGATACCAAAGCTTGCAAAGTTTGTTTTCGACAAAGCAAATGAAGAAGGTATCTCCTCGTTTTGACAGTAAAGTAATTATTGTCTACTGTTTTCTCATCTATCCTTCTCAACTTCCCTCCCCACTCCCTAGCAATTGTCATGGTGCCATTCTATTTTCTTAGTGGTGTCATCGTGTTGCTTACAAACTTATTTGTATTTTGGGTCGTGTTTTTTGATTTATGTCATTCTATTTCCTTTAAATAATTTATATATACTGACATTCTAAGGAAATTCAGCAAGATGTTGAAATGCTAGGTCTGTATGTCTTATGGTTGGTTGTATCTTTTTGGGCTTGGTGGCCACCGTGAGTAAGCTAAGTGCATCTCTTCAAAAGTTGGCTATATTTCCCACAGTTTCTCCTTGTAATTCAGGCTCTCTTGAAGAAGTTAAATTGTATTTTATCAGTCGACATTTTCATTTTATTTTAGCCATGTAACTATAAGAGAGCGTTTTCACTTCATTATTTACTGCCCATAACATGCAATCATCCATAAGTAATGGCTTTATCCCCTAAAATGTACAGTGACATTGCATTTAAGAAATGAAAAGCTTATTGGAAAGCTAAACTTACAGAGCAGAAGTATGGTGGCTTCACTATCTTTGTGAATCTATCTTTTTGTTGTTTTCTTTTAGAGAATAATGAAAGACATGTTCAATGCCTTTACCTCATTGTTACATTTTTTTGTTGGATTCAATGAGATTCTTCCCATTAGATTTAACAACTTTCTCTCCTCCTTTTTCCTTTTAAGGTTCTACATCTTTTCCCTGTGGTACGAAGTTTGTTATATATTAAAAGGGTAACAATAGTTGAACCATTTGGTGTATCTTTTCCCTGTGGTACAAAATTTGTTATATATTACTCGGTACAATTGTTGAACTGTTTGGTGTAGGTGATCCGGGTGTGACATTTAGTCAAGTTGTGCTTGAAGTAATGAGGCATCTGGAAGGAGCCTATGCTCTCATTTTTAAAAGTCGGCACTACCCCAATGAATTGATTGCTTGCAAACGTGGTAGTCCATTACTCCTTGGGGTGAAAGTAAGTTGCATGTCTTTTAAATTGCTGCAAAAGTGAATATTAAAATTCATCAAATAATTCTTCGTCAGTTTTCACTGTTATAATTCTTCAGTTATTAATAAAAATTCAACTATGAAAATGTGCTTATTTTCTATATGTTGATTTATGGTCTACATTGGTCATTGCAAAATGTCATATACAAATATCAATATTCCAAGGATGGAGAATGAAAAATCCTGTATGGATATTGAATTCTGATTCATGTCAGGCAGCTGGTCTAGAGTTCAGGAATGCTAATGGTTTATAGGCTAAGCACCAAAAACCTCTAAACTTTCTATCTAACTTGGCTAGTGCATGATGAGGTGTGTTAGTCCATTAGTCGTAACTATTTATGATAATAATCATGTTTTTTATTTCTGCATTGTGGGCTCAGATTCCTTCATTATGTGGGTGGCAGATTTTTGAAGGAGTCATTTTGCTGCATCAAGGTCATGTTAATAATATACACACCCCATAATGGGGATGGGGAGCTGAGTTTCGTTTAACTTTATTTCATTTCCTGCATTATAGGTATGGAAAAGTCATGAATAATTGTGGGTCTCAGATTGATGCATCTAGGTTAATTCACTCCCATAATGGGAAGCATGGAACTGGAAAGACTGTTAAATTCTACTCTCCTTTTCCTAGAAAACACACGCTGACATATCATTATTGTGGTATTACATAGTCAGTGAAAACTCCGTTGGACCCTTGCACGAATGTGAATGCAACATTGTTAAACTATTGCATTCTAGCAATCTATAGACAAGTTGTGTTAGAAAGTTGGAGAACGCAGAAATAAGTTGCTGGGTGAGTAAGGGAGGAGTAAGCTAGTTAGGAGTCATAATGGTGGGGCATATTGTGGTGGTGGGATCTTCCCAAAATGACTTTACTATGAAAGTTAGAACTAGTTCAGAGTGAAAAGAAGTTTTGAGCAACAAACTTTACCTCAGCACCTCTTGTAGGATTTTACTCTTCTTTGCTTCAAAATGAATTACGGAGCTTTTTATGTAGCTTTGACTTATTTATAAAGGAGCTGGAAAGATTCATTTAACCTTATCATATGTTGATTTAATATGCCAATTTCTTGGAATGAAGATGTATTGTCCTCCCCTCTTTGTACCCGATTGTCTCTCTTATAAGATCCTCTTTTTCTGTAATGACCGAAAATTTACCATTTGGATCATTAAAACGTATCGTAAAATAGAACTTAACTTTCATGAAAATATAACTTTTGTTCCATTACAATAATTGAAAACATAAAGAATTAAATCATAAAAGTAAAATAATAAATTATTCAATAATGTATTTATTATATCACCAGTTCCAAAGTCCAATGCCTCAAACCTTAATTATCTAAAAGAGGAAATTACAAATAATGAGATAAAATTTCAATAAGTGAATCACATAAATCGTAATTCATATTTAAAATTTAAGAATTCTTAACGTACATAAGGAGACATGGGGATTTGAACCCGAACTTAGATAGCCATAATCATAACATACATAAGGGGACACAGGAATTAAGAAACGTACTTCGTTGCTATAATTCCTGTGCGTAGCGCTACTAAACTCAGATCCATTGAACTTGAACATATACAACCTATATCATATTCATGAATTGTATTCCTTATTTTAATATACAACATATAACAACACTTACCTCATAAATCTAAAGAGGATTTTTTAAACACGCAAGGAAGAACTTGACCTCGAACAACCGTTTATGAATTATGTATGCAGTGTGGGACAATCATAGATATACATAATTATGGAAATCATATAATTTAAATAAATCAATCGTGATTTTACATAATTATACATATACTGTAGTCATATTATATTTGAAATCAATAAGCCAAAATCATATATAATTATACATATACATAGATGCACATAACTACACTAACGCTATATTTAAATCACTTAACCTTATAAATAATTATACATATATAGGCACACGTAATTATAGTAACCACATAATTTATCTTTCACATATAAGGAAGTTTACTTAATTCCTTCCTACCAATTTTTCAAATCAAACAAAGGGGGAAATAGGGGTCTGTAATAGATGGAGATTTCTCTTTTTCAGTGATATCCTCTTTTATGTTTTTACTTACGAAGGCAACCAAAAAAAAAAAAAAAAGAATAGGCCTTATGAATCTGTCTAGAGTTTCTTTGTTATAATGTTAGGAATAATTATCTTAATTGCATTGTCCATGTACTTGTAACACTTCTTTTATCCCCTCAGGAAGGAAAGAGGAAGGAAAAGGACATGTTACATCTTGGTTGAGCAATTAAATCCATTAAGATCCGTCATTTTTTAGTGTACTGGAATATTTTTCTTGATTTTTGTAGTCTTTTCATATTGCTAAGCTTCAAGCGTCTTTCAAAGCATGAGCTTGCTGTTTCCAAAAGGAAACAATTATTGTTATTTTATTTCATGTCGACCACTTTGGGAAAATGACATTGCTTTTATTACAGGAGTTGGCAGAAGAGGCCAGCATTGGATCATCATTTAATGACACTAAATTTCTATCAAGCAATGGACAACCAAAGGAATTATTTTTGTCAAGTGATGCCAATGCTCTGGTAGAACACACAAAAAAGGTCCTTGTGATTGAGGATGGCGAAGTAGTTCATCTTAAGGTACTTTCTATTATCTCCATGTAATGTTTCAAAATATTTTCTAGAATTATAAACAGACTTCAAGCAGATATTAAGCCGCTACTAGGTTGAGATTCTTAAAACTCATTTTTCCTCAAACTTAATTTTAACCACCCATTCTCCCAATAAATAATTTTGCACTTGAACAAATAGCTTTACTGTACAAAATCATTTTTCCCAAAATCTATTCTCAAGGAATCTACATCAAACGGGCTCTGAGTGTCACGTGGTAGTTTGTTTCTAATTACTTTGGGGTCGAAGAATTACTTACATTTTCCACAAGGTTACTCTCATTTGGCAATTCACTTTGTTTCTTTTTCTTTCTTTCTATCTCTTTTGCGGAAAGGCCTATGAACTTCCAGCATATGGTTCCCCCAAGATTTATCAAATTACTGCCCAATTTCATGACCAATCTGCTTCACAATCTTGTCCTGATTACTTTGAGTTGATTGCATAATTTATTTGAGGACTAAATACTACGTAATGTTAAAGAAAGTTGTCTTATAACTATTTGCCATCTTTATTCAAATAACTGAGATCTTTCTGAAGAGTTTGGACCCCTTCTTTTATTATTTTAATGGAGTCGTAGGTTTATAAATATCGTCTTCATGGTCTGATATTATGATGAGAAGTTCCAACTTCACGTGAATTTACTGGCGAGGTTTAGTGGGTTTCATATGCTTCATTGTTGTATTCTTCGTTCTTTCCATATCAGAAAACTACACATATCGTATACTCCAGCCTTTCCATTTCTAGATTTATGCTGGTAATATTCCTAAACCATGGAAGGGAGATCCAAAAAAATTGGAGAAATAGAAATCATAGGAATAGAAATTTTAAGCAGATAAAGAAATGAAAAGAAGAGAGTTGATTGCTTAGACAGAATTCCATGACTCCTTTTTTCAACAAAAAAATGTTATTAACGAAAGGAGAAGTGTATATAAGTGGATAATAAGGTCTCCTCAATTACAAAAAAAGAGCCAAATGTAGAAAAGTGAAACAAAGATGTTATTCCATTATTTGAGATCTGCCAGGGAAATCAATTTATCCCACAAGCACTGCGAAAGGATAAAAAGATTCTATAAGCTTTTAAAGCTCTTTAACCAAAGTGACCAAGCAATGCACATAGTACATCTCCACAAAATCTCAACATCTTTACTCTGCTAAAACCCATAAATTTTATAATATCAAGCTGAATCAAGGAGGTGGGATGACCAAAAACTACTAATCTCCTCCTTTAATCCCTGGTAAAAGAGCAGTGAGGTAAGTGTCTCATTCCTGCACGAACATGTGACAGAAACATCAGGGGATAAGTATTTGTATGCTTTTGCAACCAAGCATTTATGTTTATAAATGAAGGAAATAAAAGCCTTTGTCTTAGAAGTTCCAAATGAATGTGTTCAGAGGGGAATAAATGGACACTTTTGAACAAAAAAGATGACATACATGACATGCCAGAACTAATTCCAAAATTGTACAATCAGGACATTGGACAATATAATCTCATTTAGATATCTAATCATAAGTAGTAAAAATTCCAAGAATCAGATGCCCTATCTAAAACTCTCCAGGGGTTCATCAAGAAACAAAGGATAGAACTGTTGCTACTTTAAATGTTAGATGAAAAGGATATTATTGAAAAATAAACAAGGGTTTGTAAGTGTCACGATCATGATCTCATCACCCTGTCCATTTAGTTGAAGGCCATATTTAGCCCTGGTTTCCTTTTGGCAAAATATTAGGTTCCAGGGGAAAATGGCATGGGCAGTTGGCCACCATCAAATGTTCTTAGATACCTTATACTAAACACCTGATTGAAAGTGAATACCTGGTTAAAATTATTCATTTTAATCAGATCAAGTCAGATTCTGAGTAATTTCTTTTTGGTAAATTATTGTAACAAATATCTACCGAGCAACTTCATATCAAAGAGGTATTAAGTTACTGCAAACCATGTTTATTATAATGATTAATAAATACTGATTGAAAAAAAAAACAAAATTTTTTGACAAAAGCTTTTTGGATCACTATAATTTAAAACTGAGATAAGTATCTTTATCTTCCTTATAAATTTCTATTAACTGAAGACTGAACACAACAATCCTGCAGGCGCATTTGATGGCACTCTGCATGGTTAATTTCTGTAATTTCCATTCTAGTTTGTTAGAACTTATGAGATGTCCTGTGTACATACGTGGACATATGAATATATGTATGTTTCTTGTGGTGTGCTGAACACAGTGTCGTCACTGCTGTTGATTTTGATTGGTCCAGGATGGAGGCGTGTCCATTTTGAAGTTTGACCAAGCTAAGGGTAATCGTGGAAGAACTCTTTCTAGGCCTGCTTCTGTTGAACGTGCACTATCTATTCTCGAGATGGAAGTTGAACAAATAAACAAAGGAAAATATGAGCATTATATGCAGAAAGAAATACATGAACAACCTGAATCTCTTACAACAACCATGCGAGGGAGGCTTATACGTGGAGGATCGTGTAAAGCCAAGACTGTCCTTTTGGGAGGGCTTAAGGATCACCTCAAAACCATAAGAAGAAGCAGAAGAATTGTTTTTATTGGCTGTGGCACAAGTTACAATGCTGCTTTAGCTTCAAGGCCCATTTTGGAAGAACTATCTGGTGAATGTTTGTCGTTGGCAATATGTAGCACAGCTGTGAAAATTTCATCCACTCATATTTCACTAATTTAACAATACAATGCAGGTATTCCTGTGACAATGGAGATTGCTAGTGATCTGTTAGATAGGCAGGGGCCTATTTATAGAGAAGACACTGCTGTCTTTGTTAGTCAATCAGGCGAAACTGCTGATACTTTGAATGCATTAGAGTATGCCTTAGAAAATGGTGCACTGTGTGTGGGGATCACGAACACTGTTGGCAGTGCAATTGCTAGGAACACCCACTGTGGTGTTCATATAAATGCAGGCGCAGAAATAGGCGTGGCAAGCACCAAGGTTAGCCCATTGTACATTACCTATTCCCCACTCTTTATAAGTGGCTCTACTGTGGCTTCAGTCTTTTTAGGTAATTAAATTCATTGACAGGCATACACAAGTCAAATTGTAGTGATGGCTATGTTAGCCCTTGCAATTGGAGGCGACTCAATTTCTAGTCAAGAAAGAAGGGAAGCAGTAATAGATGGTCTATTTGATTTGCCAAGTATGTCTTTATTTTGGTTGCTGTTTCTACAAATTAAGATGGAGTTGTTTTTATGCATACATATTCATGTTCTATGCCATGGCTTGGGCGTCTTTTGTCTGTTACATATGTTATAAAAAATGTTGCAGGTAAAGTGAAACAAGTTCTCAAGCTTGACCAGGAAATGAAATATCTTGCAAAATTACTTATGGCTGAGCAATCACTTCTTGTTTTCGGAAGAGGATATAACTATGCAACTGCTTTGGAAGGTGCTTTGAAGGTAAAAGAAGTGGCACTTATGCACAGTGAAGGAATACTTGCTGGTGAAATGAAACATGGTCCGTTGGCTTTAGTGGATGAATCTCTCCCAATTTTCGTTATTGCTACCCGTGATGCTTGTTTCTCGTAAGTCTTTTTCTATGTAAAAGTTGGTCTCTTGATCTTTAATGTCTTTTTCTAACATTTCTAGTTCTGGACAGCAAACAGCAATCAGTCATTCAGCAACTTCATGCTCGGAAAGGTCGACTTATAGTAATGTGCACAAAAGGAGATGCAGCATCTGTTTGCGTTGGTGGATCCTGCCGTGTCATTGAAGTTCCTCAGGCCGTGGATTGTCTGCAGACTGTAATTAACACAGTTCCATTGCAGGTAATGTTGCTACTTCTTTTAATACAAATACTTCCATATTATTTTTTTTATAGGTAATCAAATATTTTATTAATCACGGTTAATACACAGACAGTGTATTATCAATTAATACAAGAAAGAAATAAATATACGAGCAAAAGCCGTAGTATTAAATCAAGTATACAACGTTATATAAAATAATTCTTTAATCTGCTCAGTTGTCCGTAATCATCAAAATAGCAGTTGTTTCTTTCCCCCCACACAACCTAGACGATGCATCCTGGAATAAGATCCCAGACAATTATACTATCCTTATTACGAAATTTTCTCCTCTATGCTTTCAGTACATCATCCATATGTCGTGGAAACACCCAATCCGTGCATTGAAAAGCTAGAATATCGTTCCACAGGGAGTGAGCACCTTCACAATGAAGAAATAAGTGGTCAATCGTCTCCTCATTTTTCCTACACATATAGCATCATTCCGTAACATAAAAACCCCCTATTCGGAGGTTATCCACTATTAACACCAGTCCCCTCACAACCGTCCATAGTAAAAATGCCACCCAAGGGAGCAGTTTACATTTCCATACAATCTTCCAGGGGAGTGAGCTCCCCACAAGTCCCAATAAGGATCTAAAATAAGTGCCAACTGAGAAGATACCATCTCGTGCCAACCTCCACCTGCTACAATTGCTCTCTTCACCTCATACAAAGAGGTCAAAAGCAGCGCATAATCATCTAACTCCCGATCCTACAATATTTCTATTAGGAATTATGGATAGGCTAACAAAAAAGACAGAATTGTGGGTTCGTTGGGAATTCTTACATTTATTTGGAAGCTACTTATTTCGTATGAGCTAAGCCAAACCAATAGGTTGCTCTCAAAAACAATGTTCCAACTGAGATCCTCATTATGTATATGTAAGTCCCCGTTTGTTTCTCATTTTTGGAAGAATGAAAATGAAAAATATAGTCGTTATGGGCCCCACATAAGAGATATAAATTCAAATTTGCTAGCTTGATGTGATGTATAATGGTAATATTTTTCATTTTAATGAGGAAATAATGGAAACCAAATGAGGGCTAAGACTTCATTCACACCTCAAAACAACACGATACAGAGAAGGAAACTCCACTCTCGATGGTTGACTTCCACACCAACAATCTTCCCAAAATCTGATAGCATTGCTATTCCCCACGTCATACGTCAATCTATCCCGAAAGTCTCTCCACCCTTGTCGGATATACCTCTATAAGCTCAACTCATAAGGATCACGATCCATGGCTGAGCACCATCCCCCTTCCATAACACCATATTTCGCCTCTATAATTCTTTTCCAAAAGCTCTCCCTCTCCAAATCGAATCGCCATAGCCACTTACCCAACAAAACCTTATTAAACAATACAAGACTCCTCAGTTCGAGGCCCGCCATACTTAGGGGAGAACAAACTGCTGTCCAATTAACCTAATGAAGTTTCCTTTCCTCCCCTAACCCCTCCCGTAGAAACTTCTATTGAATCATCTCTAATCTTTTTGCCACTGAGACAGGAATAGGAAACAGTGACAAGAAGTAGGGAGATTCAATAGGGTGGACTTAATGAGGGTAAGACGTCCTCCCTATGAGAGGTACATACGCTTCCAACCCTTTGTAAACCATGGCTCAATAGAAATACTTCAAAACTCATCATAATATGCATCTTACATTACTTTCTTTCTAGAATGCCTGAAACATATTAATTCAAGAATAAGAAGACTAATAGTTGAACTTGAATTGTATGATCATCATGTCGGCTGTCATATGATTTGAATAAAAAGATAGTGGGGTTGAATTTAGGTCACAATATGCAGTTTGTGTTTGAGAGTGTGTGGGAGCTATAGCATGAGATGATTGATATTTGTGCTCGAAGATAAAATGGTTTGCTCAGGTCATATATCAAATTGAGATTATTATATTTTCATTAAGAATAAATATCGAGTTTCACAGTGATGGCAGACAACTGTTTGAAAATCTCTCTTGGTCGAGGAAAATGGTATACGCTGCAGTATTAGATTCACACTTATGAGATTGAAGTTTAAGTCCACATTGATGACCATACATTTAAGGCACCAATTCAAAGCTTGATGGCTACTCAGTTTAAGCAACAAATTTTGAATTTGTTCCATTTTTCTGGAGCATGATGAGTTTGCAATGTCCCTTATGAGTGGATTGTGTGATTTTGAGCCATTTAGCATTTGATCTTCAAATTATTACACATCTGTTTGGCATATGATCTGGTTACAGTTCAACCAACTTTTCTCAGTGATCATTATTGAATTTTGCTTTATTTGAGCGTTTCTGCTTTAGTCACTTCTTAGGTGCTCATCTTATTTGCCAGGAAGGTGAAGGGAAGGTGTCTTTGATATACGAGGAAAAAATAATACTGTTTGATCATGAACTTCTCTTCATATTTTTATACTACTAACTAATCTTACTTATAAATCTCTGCAGCTATTGGCTTATCATCTTACGGTACTAAGGGGACACAATGTTGATCAGCCTCGGAATCTTGCGAAGAGCGTAACTACTCAATAAGGAATGCAATCTATTACTTTATCATGCCTTCTCGAATTTGGAAATTCATCATCAGGACGCTAATTCTTGTGACCTTTTACAAAAATTAGTTAAGATTGGTGTTTGATTTGATACGAAAATGGCTTTATTCCCTGACCTGGTTGATTCTTTTTTCACCCCGTTTCATCCAGATGATCGGTATTTGTACCGCACTACATTTCGACTGCTTGCTTTGTAGAATATATCTTCAGATTTTCTCTTTGGAGTTGTTATGGAATGTTAGATTTATGCTCTTTGGTTTCTTGTTCCTTATTTTCTTCAAAAGATGTTACCCGGGGCTCCACACCTGCATTTTTTCAGCCTGAAGAACAGCTAATATTCTGTTACATTTCCAGTGCTATATCAAGTATGAGTAGTGCTTCCAGTTTCAGTATGATGACACTTGGAAATGGGTAGAAAAGATGAATATGAGATGGAACAGCCACCAGTCATGTTTGGTTGTGCTTAAAAGTAACTTTTCTAAGTCGATCTTGATAGTTTATAGATTATAGTTACAAATGCTGGTTATTCTTAGAAAATTATTTTACCTTTAAGCACAACAAAACTTGGAAGGAGGATGTTGTTTCAGATTGGTCCTGTTTTGAAAGAATAATATTATTTAGCACTAAATACTAATGATGTTAAAACACCAATCTAGGTGATTAGATTACACTTGATAAATTCAGTTAAATTAATAATGTGATATTATATTTAAGTGAATTTATCTTTTAACAAGAAGCAGTTGTCATTTAAATTGGTGCTCAACACCAATGGTGCAGAATAACATTATTCGCTTTGAAAACTTGTGGTATTTAATTGCCACGGCCATGGGTACAAAGGCAGGAAGCTTCTTTTTGCAGATTGCTGGAGAAGGGATCTAAGAAGGAAAATCATGCCAATTTCCAGATTTGTCCGTATTATAAATGAGAAATGATGACAAAAGAATTTGCGTGAAAAACATTTAAGACATGAGAAAAACCATATACCTGCTAAGATGGATGTTTATTCAATACAATAATTGCTACATGTTCATCTCAAGGTCTCTTTCTACGATGTTTATTCAATACAATAATTGTTACGTCTTCATCTCAAGGGCTCTTTTCTACCTAAACATGTGAATATAAATCTAATTCATATACGGTTGATTGGGTTAAAATATCCAATTGCATCAAAAACCATGATTCGAAACAAAATCAAATCAATTTGCAAGATATAGATCTACTTTATTTAGTTTAGTTTGAAAATTTTCCAAACCGTTTAAAGTAAGTTGGAGAAAATAATTCAAAAATCACCCAAATCGAATCGTGTTCACCCTAATTGTACCATCGAATGTCTTTCAAATTGGAGTGATTAGGAAAGATTGGTACAAGTAATTCTAGAAATAGTATGTGTATTCAAATAGAAGAATATACATTTCAACATAGCAGGTGTCCTATAATTTATCAAACTGTATATAGCATTGTATATAGCATTCGGCTTCCATATCTATGGTAGCCAGTGTTCTTTATTTGTGCACATGTAACTTCTCTGTATCTAGGAGCCTTGAAACTAAAAATTTTGCCTGGCATGCTAAATGACCTAGTTACAACTATCCCCACGAACTCGATGGAATTTTGTTTAAGCTCCAGACCAAATCCAGAATGGAACCCAAAATGCACCGCCACTACAAAGCAGGATGTCACCAACAGTTTCACATAACCACATTTCTAGGTAAATATAACATTGTCTACGTAAATTATTCAATAACAAAACCTCAAACAGAGGCATATAGAGTACCCAAATACATAAAATATGCATGATGATAACGTTCATTGAGCTTTGACAGACAATAATATTTTCTTGTTCAGCACATAATTTTCCATATAGTAACAGAACCAACAATTTCTTTCTAATAAGCAAACAAGATGAATGACATAACAAAATTTAAAACGTGATTTTTACCATGACTTTCACTCTGCTTTGGCTTCTGGCGCTCCAGTCCCCTCTTCTGTTTTTGAATCCCCAGAACAACACCCACCATGATGGTGATGGTGATGGTGGTGATGATGCTTCTTACCTTTGAGTTGCTTTCTCATATCATAAGCATCTTCCCCATCTGCATAATACTTTGCCTCCACGTCATGAATCTTGTACCCTAGTGTTTCAGTATACAGATTAAATGCAGCCCGATTGCTTTTCCTCACATGAAGTGACACATACTCTGCCTCATATACCTATTTAAGGAACAAAAATGAGAATATTTTAGCCTAGAAAGATGATCAAAATCAATGTTGTCTTAGCCTATGTTTGCCTCATGTTTATAAAATGTTTATAAAACACTCAAGGCACTTTTTATCCACATCTCAAGGGATCACAAGTAGTATCCGCTTATCCACCACTCATTTCTATCTATTTAATTCAAAATGTTTACAAGTACATCCCAAGCATACTTTTAAATGCATTTCAATGTGTCTACAATTGTGGTTACTAGTTTTAACTCATATGCCTTCATATAAAATTAATGAAGAATGATAAAAATAGAAAAAAGCACAGCAGTTAATGTTTTCTAAAATTTTTCAGTCCCAAAGCATAAAGCCAAGAACCTATTGAATAAGTTCAACTCACAAACCTACCAAACAGCACATCTGCAAAAGAAAAAGCTAGAAACGGGAAATATTCATTCAGCCAATTGAATCACCAAGTAAATTGATATTAAACCTTCTGTAGATACCTCAAGTACATGGCTCGTAACAGAATCCTTAAAAAATGAAACTTCCCTAAGTTTAGCTTCAGCATATTCTGCAAGATTCTCAACTATGTCACAAGATTTGTAACACTACTCATTCTGCCGTTAAAGAATACTACATCCAACAAGTACTTAAATAAATCAGCTACTCAGAAGGAAAAAGTAAGCTTTCGTATTATGATCGCAAATACACCCATATCTTTCACAAAGGGTATGGCATGAAAACAAGATTCTAAAGTTGTCACTTCTGTGAGCCACTGAAATTTCAATAGTCTAGACTCAGCATAACAAGACCCAAAAACAAAATTTATAATTTTGTGACCTGACTAATCAATTGGACCACAACATGCAGTGAAAGAAACAGGAAAAACTAACAAAAAATTGAAGAAACGTATTGTAAAACAATATAAATCATTTGAACAAAATATCCGAAAGTTCAGGTAGTGGACAAAATATCCTGACCTGTCACATGGTTCCACAGATTTCAGCATTAAATATCTCGGTGTAAAAAAAATTCATATCGGTTATATAAAGCATATTAACAAAAAGGGACTTTTTTGCTTATTTGAAAACAAAGCAAAATTACAGATCCAAAACAGGGTATCCATAAGTCCAAGTGCAGATAAAAAGAAAAAATAATACACCTCAGCAGGTAAAGTTGGAAACAGCATCTCAATACGATTACAAGCATATCCTTGACTAATATTATCTCAAAACCCGATCAAAAAAAAAAAATTATCTCAAAACTAAGAGGAAGCTAATTGCAACTAATACAAACCCACATGGGTAACAATCAAATTTCTAAAGTTTTTGTCAAGATTTGAGCAGACCAAAATTAGAGTGGAAAAAATAATGTTCCTAACCTGTTCCATGGCGTTTTGAGCAGCGATCATGAGCTTAGTGGCGAGGCCGAGTTTCCTGTGGGTCCTGAGGACAGCTAGGGAGGTGATGTGTCCATGGCATTCAGAGCTCTCCTCTTCCATTTTGGCCAAAACATACCCGACTATCTTCCCATTGTAGTCCTCAGCCACGTAAAGTAATTGCGGCCAGGAGAGGATGTGGTAGAAATAGTATTTCATTTGGTAGTTTTCCGGCAGGCAGAAGAGATTGCATTCCTGCATGGCCAGAAGGTCATCCACCGTTGCCTTGCGGATGCACACCATGGCTTCGTTTTGGGGATTGATTAGGGTTTGGTTTTGGTTTAGGAATTTGGGGAAGATTTGGGAGCGGGTTATGTAGCTGCTGAGTTGGTTCACGTGAGGTGTCCATTCCATTTTTATCAAGCCTATTTTCGATCACATAATTTTTTATAAAATAATATCATACGTAAATCAAAAAATTTTCTTTTTTTTTATTCACTTATTTTTCAAAAAAATACTATTCTACTCATTTTCATTTTCAGAAAATGAGAGCCAAACGGGGACTAAAATTGTATTTAGTCCACCTTCGCATGATTAAATTTTGGGGGATTTGATAAAAAAAAAAAAAAAAAAAAAACTCAGTCAAACAATGTTATTGGTAAAATAACCTTCCTCCAATATTTTTTGATGAAATAGCCTTCACTTGCAAAAACAATAAACAAATAAGATCAAATATTTAAAATACCCTCACCATAAAAAATACTCAAATACCATTTTCAATCCAATTAAATCTCTCAATTCATTTACAAAAACTCGTGATGTGCTTTCTGGTGGTTGCTTCCTTAAAATCTTGTTATTCATGGTATTCTTCATATATCTTCTCTAATATTTTGAGCATTTGAACAATAATTTTTGTGTCTATATTATTCAAATTGAAATCTCTACTATATTTAAGGAAAGAAGAAAGGTATTTTAGAAATCTCATTTACATTGCTACTTTTATTGTTGAATAAGTATAAAATGATATTTTAATTGATTTTATTTTCGCATTTGGTGTATATTTGTACCGTCCGCAACTATTGGACGATAACAACACTACAGTCGTTATTAGTAGTTCAGAACAACACTATAGTCGTTATCTTTCATATAAAACGTCAGACAACCGTTATCTGTTATGATCTGTCCATTATTAATAATATATTGTGGTTACTTTGATAAATTAAATATGGTAACTATTTTCATATTACTTTGATATATACTTCAGTAACTTATTTAACTTTTTATTTTATTTACAGTTATGGATTCTGTAGAAATGATATGGGTACAGTATGCTATTTTGTCGAGTTTAAAAAGACTGAAGAATGCAAATGGACATGGGATTATGTAGGCAACGGTGAAGAAAGTGTGGATATTCTTTATGTTCCATCTAGCATTTCGTATATAAAGTTGTACAACAAAGTGCAAGAACTTGTTAATGTGGATTAAAAGTTATATGAAATTGAGATGGTGTCTTTTAATTTCGGAATGTCTTTTAATTCAGAAATAGCCATGTTGATTTCGTGAGGTTTGTAGTGGATTTTGTGAGATTTTCTCAAAAGGGAAGAAGAAGAGAGACGTTAATTTTTGAATTTGGAGGAATAGGGTTTTACCTGAGGAAGAAACGGGGTGAAAGAGGGAATATGGAAGGATTTTTGTGTTAAAATGTGAATGATAGTTTGATCATTTTGTCAATTAAACTATTTTGATTTTTTTTTTCTCCTTTTTGTATTGGTCAAAAGCTATTTCTCAAAAACATTGACAAACCCGGCTGTTTCAACAAATTTCCCTTAAATTTTTTGCACGTAAATTCTAGTGATGGCAAGAAACCTGCCCCGAATGCGGCAATAAAAATCCGCCCGACGAGTTCGTAGGGGCAAAGTAACCTGTCAAGAGAAAATAATAATAATAATAATAATTTTATTATTATATGGACAAGTGGTGTATAAGTTTGGACATATCTGCAGCATTCTCCACCTAATTGGTCTAAATTCGTTGGCACAAATCAATCCATGATAAACATAAAACTACCATCCAAAACCAGTGGCATTTTCTTTTCTGCTGGCAAAATCTCCCCCAGTTTCTTTGTATACATGCATATAAACTCAATATTCTCCCCATTATTTTTCATCATCATTCAGATCCATTGAGCACAAACAGTGAATAATTTTAACTATACGAAAGAAGAAGAAGCAGAAAATGAGTTCCACAAGCAGGGCCTAGTTAGTGGGAGCAAGCATTGGAGCTGTTGAGGTTCTAAAAGATCAGGGATTCTGTAGATGGAATTATGCAATGAGGTTATTTCAACAACATGCCAAGAACAGCCTCAGATCATACACTCAGGCTAAGAAACTTTCTGGAGCACCCTCTTCAACAATTATATGTAAAAAGATGAAGGAAGATTACAAGTTGAAGAAATCTGAGGAATCATTGAGAACGGTTATGTATTTGAGTTGTTGGGGACCTAATTGAATTGAATCCCCCCAAACCCATATTTAAGCTGTTGGGTTTCAGTTTCCTCTTCGTCTCTTTCATCACCAGCACTGACACTGTCTTTATTACTAAACCGCTGCCTTCTCTTTCATCTCCCTCTCTTCAAAAGAAGAAGAAGAAGGATTGCGGTAGCAAACAGGCGAACTGGACCCGCTGCCATCCCTAATAATTCAAAATTTTCCCTATTTTTAGGAAGCAAGTCAGGGGTATTAAAGTCGTATGCAGTCCACGTTCGAACGATCGAATATTTTACACGTAAATTCAATTTTTTTTTTATATTTTTTAACTACATTGTCTTTAAAAAATATGATTTTAAACCTAATTTTTTTCGAAATAAAGGCTACCAAACATAGGCTCAATTTGAATTTCTTAATTATATTCGATTCATAGCATAATTTTTATTTCTTGCAATACATTTTAATTGTATTTAAGATTCTTAATCTTTTGCCGTGCTATGTACCTAGCTATTTTACACGTCATTCTTATTCTAAAACTTTTCATTAATTAATGTATTTTGTGTTTTATAATAGTTTTATATTCAAAAGATTGTTAAAATGACGTAAAATAACTTATTTTTTATTATAATTCAAATAAATAAATAATAATGCAAAGAAATACTTTTTCCTCATTTTAAAGAATAAAAATAAAATATTCTTATATAAATCATCATCAAGAAACGAACCGTACTAATAATTGGAAGGTTGAAGATGAGAATTCAACGAAAAATGTTAAGAAAAATAATTGTTACAATGAGTAAGATTGAGGAGTTTAACTACAACTAAAAGATGGTGTAACAAATAAAAATTGTGATGATGATATAATCATCCTTTGAATTTTTAAAGATTTTATTGAGACTATTTTAACTTTAATGATTTAATTTTTTTTTCTTTTTGCAGATTTATATAGAATTTATTTGACTTTTATATACTTTCATTTGAAAAAAATAAAAAAAAATCTTGCATATAATTTATTGTAAGTCTTTATGAATCAATACTTGCATTATCAGATGATCTATAATATACAATAACAAAATTATATTTCTCGTTGGATAATTGGTACAAAACACCTTTTCCGTTTGCATGGTTTGTGTAAATTGTCACCATTCTTTCATTTTGGCTAAATACATAACATCATCAAATCAAGTAAATGTAGTGCAAAAACGTCCTTATCTTTTTAGTTTGATGTGCAAATCATCCCCGCCTTCAAAAAATTGACCATCCTTCTAAATAAACACAAAAGAAAATAAAGAAACTTTTTCAAAGATTTACAGAGAATTTTCAAGTAAAGAACCTTAAGATTCAATGAATTGTCGTCGTCATCATCATTTTAGATTTTTTATAGAATCAAAAGCTTTTATACAAGGACTTTTACGAACCTTTGTAAGTTTATTTGATTTTGTGGGAGGAGTCAGGTCTCTGACCGCATGCCTGTTGAAGAATGAACCGGCAACTCATAGGCAGTGGCTTTCGGGAGGTTTGTCTAGAAGCAGCCACCCTTGAAAGAGTGATCGAAAAGAAAATGAGTTCGTCACTCTTTTTCACATACACCGGGAGAAAAGATTTTCGTTAGAAAAAATGTAATATCTATAATATATAATATCCCTTAGAATCGGCTGCCTCCATGAGTAAATAATCCATAACATATCATAACAAAATTAAGTTTTTTGAGAGTCAAGGTATTTCAGAGTTGAAATGACAAAACTTTTGACAAAATTGTTAAAATAAAAAATGACAAACATGATTACATTATTGCCCATAATCGTTACTCATTAATTATTAAAATAAAAAACTTAATAAAAAATGGCAAACTTAATTTCAAAGTCAAGTACCCATGATTTCGATTAAGAACCAAAAATTGTCCGTTCCTATCAATTCTTGATTCGATTCTCAATTATTTGGAACCGATTCGATTCCCATTTGAAAGATTTGATTCCGATTAAAATCTCATCCCCATCAAGAAAATGCCTTCATTAATTTTATTCTCATATCAACTTCAATCGAGTTATGCCATTTTACCAAAATCAGATTTCTAGAATGAATTGGCAAATTGTGATTGAATGGTTGAAAAATATTTTTTCCAACTACCAACGAAATGATTCAAAGTGTCATTAATCTGGTATCGTGGTATTACTAAAGTGTGTTCCGTTCATAATTGAGGCACATTTCTTTCTAAGTGCTTGCAAACAAAGTCATGTAGCAGGAAATGGACCCACCCATTGATTACTACTTACCAAATGCTGAAATGCGTATGCGTGTACGTATAAGTATACGATGCCAACTCAAAATACACACTTGCACACCAGCACACGGTCACGGATAAGAATATTTGACCAGCCCACCAGTGTTGTACATGGTTTCGGTCTCACTTTTGCTGTTGGTTTTGAAAAAAAACACTTCAACAAAACAACACGGATACACTTTCCCCAACTTGTTCATCCAAATCATATATATATTTCCAATAATCAGCCACGAGTTCCACACCACAAATTCATAAAAACCAAGTACTAAAAAGACTTTCTTTCTCAATTTTCTGTCATGGTGCTTTCACTTGGCCTGTCCCTGAAACCAAATCACCGCCATAAGTCAGAAGCCTTATCGGCTTCATTATCGAATTTTCGATCTGAAATGTCAAATCTTCGTAACCAGCTCGCGTTGAAATCGGAGTCAGAATTTCTGTCACTGCCATGGTTTCTCCGTTGTTACGAGATGCTGAATATGAGCAACAAGGCTTTTGCAAAGCTGGTTGTGGATATAGATTACCCCATGAGTAAATGGGGAGATGCTGCTACGCAAGAATATCTTGACTACACCTTCAACTTGATGAACCTGCTAAACTCCATTAGCTCCTCTCTTTCTCATTTGAGCCAGGCAAAGCTCGAGCTTTCTCACGCTTTGAGCCTCGTCAAGAACTCGCCTTCCTCAGCAGTACAGCTTCTGAAGAAAATTCAGCTGAAGGGTCCTAGAAGTAATTTCAAACAGGAATTTTTAGCTAAAAGTGACGAAAGGGGTTGTTCTGAGAAGGAATGTGTTATTCTTCAAGCTTTGCTTGTAACGAAAAGAACTGGATTATGGGTTCTTGGCTTGGTCTTATCAGGTCTCTGCAGTGATATCAAACCATACCTGGAAATACTTAAATCAGTTGCTTTATCCGATTGTTCTTTACCAGAAGAATTGGAATCCAGAGTCTGCAAATTGATCGTAGAAAAGCGGGGTGTGATGGAAGAATTGAGGCAGCTTATAAACAATGCAACGGCGCGCTTTGCAGAGATGAAACCCGGCGAAAGATGGAATGATGCTGCAGAAAAAGAATTGAAGACAAGACTGGAATTGCTAGAAAATTTAATCCAGGGCATCGACAAGCAAACAAATTATATGTTCTCTGAATTTCTAGCTGCCAGAGACAAATTGCTGGACGGCTTTCGACATATGTTACGCAAGCCATAAGCTCAGTATTTCATAATAATTAATTTGTAAATAGATGTTTATGTATTTATTGTATAAAATATATTACAAATTTGTATAGACTTCTAGTCTGTAGTTGGAAGATTAATCATCTGACTTCTGATATAACTTTTAATCAATTGAATTTCAGTGACAATTAGATTCTTAAATAAGTTTAGCAGCTTTACATATACAGGATGAGAAGCGATAAAACGCAATAAACCTTCATTCCAGATTCCTATTATTGTACGCGAAAAGCTGCAATTGGAAAAATTGATGCTTCAACATAAGATTAGTCCGATTGATCCCCATTTTAATGAGATTTCACATTATTTAACAGTAGACTTTGATATCACAATTGACATTGCACTGTTAAATTGTCAGACCAATCAATAGAACTATAAGGGGATATAAAAGATTTATGAATTTGACTTGCATATGATCGTCGAATAATTTTTAAAGTTAGCTTGTTACCGTAAATCTTGAAATACTAATTTGGAACGGTCAACTTTGCCGCGCCGTAGCATTTGCTACGACTGGCCTTTTCGTGCAAAATTAACGATGTGAAAAATTAGGCCGTGAATATTTCATTTGATATCCCGGAGTAACCATGAAAATTAAGACAAAAATATAAGATATTTAATGTATTTATTCATATTTTTCTCCAAGTGAACCGTTCTTTCTTTTTCATTTTCACGACACATCACCCTCTTTTGAATTTTTGTATAATTTCTGTAAACCATGTTCCGTACGTGTAGCTTTATCCTTTTTAGTCACATGGGACGACAGACATTGACAAGCACGGCAACAAAATGAAATTGGCAAAATCTCATTATAATAGGGAACAAAGCTTGTATTGAATTCGTTTTTCTTAACTTGCTCCCTATTCCAAAGAACCGAGGCAGACCAACTTGAATATGAAAATTGCTTTAATGGGTTTCACAGTCACTCATCTTCTCCTCCAACAACAAATGCTAGTTGGGGTCCTGAGCAATAAAAAGTACATTCAAATGACCGACAGAAGAACAAATCACAAAAAGGTTAAAGAAATTCATAAGATAGACCTATATCAGCTACCTGTGATAGAGATAAAGCTTCAGCTGCAAAGGAGATGATTGTCATTCGGGCATTGAGAAAAATATATACTACTACGTATGGATCAATCACAGAATCAGTTAAAGCTTCTTACAGTACAGTTTAAATCCTAAAATCAAGACACTGATGAAGAGATAAGATCGTGGAGAATATTATGTGCCAATCTTCAATTCCAGAAAACGGCTTTGTAAGAGAATCCACTAGTTGATCAGTGTGAACGTGAAAGACATAGTTGTTTTTTGCAACCTGCTGTAACACCCCTAGAATTCTTAGGATATATAATTTTATTTTAATCCATAATAGAAGAAAAAAGGGGATAAAAATTGATCGAGAGTTAAATTAGAAATTTAGATTTATGATGGGGCTTGATAGAATGAAGGGGAAAAGTTGGGTTGAGGACAAAGAAGTTAGAAGTTTATGCCCCTTTAAACCAACCGAGCAAACATCTTTGAGGCTTTTGTACGACTTTTGCGTTCATCGAAATTTTACCATTCCAAATTAGTTGCGAACTACACAATGAGACCTTTGAAATGGTAAACAAATTGTATATATAAAAGGAACTCGAAGTTTCCAACAACTCCAAAGTCTAAGGCGCACGCCTCATAAATGGTGAAGCAATTGCTCCTAATTAAACTAGAAGTTTGAGTTTTGCCTTTGTATGTGGGCACGCAAGTCATTATTTTAAAATATTGATATACGTACAAATTAAGGATCATTCTATGTGATATGAGGTGAAATGATAAGATCAATGAAATGTATAAATCTTCCTCCACTTTTATCTCTTCATTGTGCCATGCAAGTGGGGATCTCGTTGTTTGGGAATGAATCCTATTGAGCATTTTCCTATTGCCTAGCTAGAGATTATATAGGGATGGCAGTTGTGGCCTTCCTCGGTAGGGGTGAGGATTAAAACATGATTTATCTTTTTCGCATACTTACTTTTTTCTATATTTTTTTTTTTAAATATGACTAGTATTAAGACAAATTAAAAAAATGCAAAAACAAAAGAGTCGGAACAAGTTCGAGGCAGAAATCATATTTCCCACCTAATCCCAATTTTTGGGCAGGACGAGATTAGACTTCATCCCAATTCCTAAACATGATGACAAGACACATTATTTTGCTATCGATATAACTCCACCTTTTCCTAGTGGTCTTAGACTCGAACCCAACACGTGAGACTACAAATCCTCTCTCAGCAACCTTGTTTGATTTTTGTAACTGGAGAAAATGTTGCCTAAATTCAACGCTAAACCAAGCATTTTTGAAAATCTACTTCAAAATGTAGTCTACAACCATTACCTCTTTGAAAATTAAGGGTAATACTATTTAGTCTTAGCGATGCTACGCACTCGTTTACGAGTCACCGGGTTCCACAATATTCAATTGTTCTAGATAAATAAGATATTATTTCCCATGGACCTCAATGTTACTTAGACGGATGCTTAGTACCATCGATAATTAAGGGCCTGTCGGGGAGAGATTCCACCTAGATTTTTTTTTTAAAAAAATTGACCGTTAATGAGCCCCACACTTGCAAGAAATCTAGCCAAAAATGGGATGGCTGCAGCAGCCATCATTCACTAATTATGTGAAATGTCAAAAAAATCCCTGTGATGGTTTTGGAATAATAAAAATGTAAGGATGCCATGGTCTTTTCACTACATTTTCTATTTAATTGGTTGGTATAGTAAAAAATTGCTGCAACCTTGAGGACCCCATTTATTGTAGCCAACGGACGAAAATTTGCTTATAATTCGGGGAGAAGCGCTCTCAGGCGGCACCTAAATATGTCTCTCTTTGATTTTAAAGAGAGTCTAGTGGTTGTCTTCATTTTGATGTTGTTACAAAATTGATTTAGCTTCCATTTGGCGCCCATTAAAATACATCAATTTAATTTAAAATTTTCTCTCTTATCTTCAATAACACAATTTTCAATAAAATAATATTATACGCAAATCAAATTTTTTTTATTCTTTTACAATCATTCATTTTTTTAAAAAAAATATTATTCCTCCATTATAAATTCAAATAATGGGCCAAACGGGGCTTAGATGAACTACTAAATTAAAATGTTTGGCATGACATGTCCCACTTACAACGGCAGCCCAACTCATGATTGAAAGAGACCAGGCTGGTCGGTCATGTGTCGACTTGTCCTACTTCTAAAACCCTAATTTATTTTTTGAACAAAATATTTAAGAATGGTTATAAGTATCCATTTTCAACAATGTGTTTATAGTTTATTTTGCATTAGTGTTCTCGCATTAACATACACCGCATTGGAATACTCCACGCATATTAGCTCTCTCTTATCTTATGCCGTATTAAGTTTTGGAGATATAATTAACTAAACACTATGCTTAATCATCCTTAGTAACTATTTAATATGGATTAAAATATGTAGTTGAAAAGTTGTAAACCTCATAACTGAGTAGTTAAATAATTTGTTGACTATGATTTAAATTTAAATATTGATTTTAATCTGTACTAGAAAGGGCCTTAGTTTGTGAATAATTTATAAACGATTTAGAGCATGTTTGGGACAGCTTAAAACCTAATTAAAATCAAATTTTGACCGTTATTTCACTATTTCAGTCGTCGTTTTTTGAATTCTTCTTTCACGGGTAGGACCCACTTTATCTCTAACGATCAAAAAATCAATTAACAAAATCTCTACCAAACAAGCACTTAAATTGTTTAAATATATAAAAGGGGTTAATAACACAAAATGTCTCTACATTTGACACTTATTGCGAAAAATGTCCCTATATTTCATTTTTTTTACATTTTCGTCCTTATTTCAACGTTTTATTGCTAAAAACGTCATTTTCGCCATTTTGAATGTAAAATGACCAAAATACCTTCTTATTTAAATAAAACCCAAAAAAGAAAAGAAAAATAAATAATAAATTGCAATCTTCTCCTAAATGTTTTAAAAAGTACAAATGAGTCTAAATAATTATTAAAATGCCTAATAATACAAAACGTCTCTATGTTTGGCCTATAGTGTGCAAAATGTCCCTACGTTTCAAATTGATGAAAATGATGTTTTTCCGCAATGAAATGTGAAGATAGGGACGAAAAAAATAAAACGTATGGACGTTTTTCACAAGAAATGCCAGACGTATGGACGTTTTCCACAATAAGTATCAAACGTATGGACGTTTTGTGCTATTGGACCTTATTTAAATTGAAACCATTGCCAAATCGCTGAACCCCTATATCAACAGATGGTTCAGCGGTATGGAGATTCGACGATTTGGGCAATGGTTGGTCGGAATTTTTTTCATTTCTAAGGTAACAGTCCCATTTGGAGAAGAAGAAACCATGAATAGAAGTGCCCCGGTGAGTATAGTTGATTGTTGTATTGGAAATGATATGGATATCTTCGGAATAGGTGGTGCCGTCGGAGTTTGGGTGATGGCATTTTGGAAATGGTGTGAAGGTTCATCGGTTTGGCAATGGTTTCAATTTTAATAAGGCCTAATAGCATAAAACATCCTTACGTTTGACATTTCTTGCGAAAAACGTTCCTACCATTGACACTTCTTGTAAAGAATGTCCACACGTTTCAAATTTTTTTTGCATTTTAATCCATATTTTTACGTTTCATTGTTGAAAACGTCATTTTCATCATTTTGAAATGTAGAGAGGTTTTGTACACTACAGGCCAAACGTAGGGACGTTTTGAACACTATGCTTAATCATCCTTAGTAACTATTTAATATGGATTAAAATATGTAGTTGAAAAGTTGTAAACCTCATAACTGAGTAGTTAAATAATTTGTTGACTATGATTTAAATTTAAATATTGATTTTAATCTGTACTAGAAAGGGCCTTAGTTTGTGAATAATTTATAAACGATTTAGAGCATGTTTGGGACAGCTTAAAATCTAATTAAAATCAAATTTTGACCGTTATTTCACTATTTCAGTCGTCGTTTTTTGAATTCTTCTCTCACGGGTAGGACCCACTTTATCTCTAACGATCAAAAAATCAATTAACAAAATCTCTACCAAACAAGCACTTAAATTGTTTAAATATATAAAAGGGGTTAATAACACAAAATGTCTCTACATTTGACACTTATTGCGAAAAATGTCCCTATATTTCATTTTTTTTACATTTTCGTCCTTATTTCAACGTTTTATTGCTAAAAACGTCATTTTCGCCATTTTGAATGTAAAATGACCAAAATACCTTCTTATTTAAATAAAACCCAAAAAAGAAAAGAAAAATAAATAATAAATTGCAATCTTCTCCTAAATGTTTTAAAAAGTACAAATGAGTCTAAATAATTATTAAAATGCCTAATAATACAAAATGTCTCTATGTTTGGCCTATAGTGTGCAAAATGTCCCTACGTTTCAAATTGATGAAAATGATGTTTTTTCGCAATGAAATGTGAAAATAGGGACGAAAAAAATAAAACGTATGGACGTTTTTCACAAGAAATGCCAGACGTATGGACGTTTTCCACAATAAGTATCAAACGTATGGACGTTTTGTGCTATTGGACCTTATTTAAATTGAAACCATTGCCAAATCGCTGAACCCCTATATCAACAGATGGTTCAGCGGTATGGAGATTCGACGATTTGGGCAATGGTTGGTCGGAATTTTTTTCATTTCTAAGGTAACAATCCCATTTGGAGAAGAAGAAACCATGAATAGAAGTGCCCCGGTGAGTATAGTTGATTGTTGTATTGGAAATGATATGGATATCTTCGGAATAGGTGGTGCCGTCGGAGTTTGGGTGATGGCATTTTGGAAATGGTGTGAAGGTTCATCGGTTTGGCAATGGTTTCAATTTTAATAAGGCCTAATAGCATAAAACATCCTTACGTTTGACATTTCTTGCGAAAAACGTTCCTACCATTGACACTTCTTGTAAAGAATGTCCACACGTTTCAAATTTTTTTTGCATTTTAATCCATATTTTTACGTTTCATTGTTGAAAACGTCATTTTCATCATTTTGAAATGTAGAGAGGTTTTGTACACTACAGGCCAAACGTAGGGACGTTTTGTGCTATTAGGCATTTTAATAATTATCTGGACTCACTTGCACTTTTTAAAACATTTAAAAGTAAGACTGCAATTATTCTTTATTTTTCTTTTCTTTTTTGTTTTATTTAAATAGGAAGATATTTTGGTCATTTTATATTCAAAAATGGTGAAAATGACGTTTTTAGTAATGAAATGTTAAAATAAAGACAACAATGCAAAAAAAAAAAAAAATTGTGGGGACATTTTTCGCAATAAGTGTCAAACATAGGGACCTTTTTTTGCTATTAACCCTATATAAAAGTAAGTGATGGATAAATAAATAATATTTGTAAATTCTTAATATTATATTATTTCACCTTTTAGATAATTTAACAATCTTTGTGACCAATTGACTTTTAATTATATTAATCCATCGTGTCCAAATTTTGTATTAATGAAATTAACATTGTCTAATATAAAATACTAATTAATTATATATTCATAATTACTACTCGTTATATCTCACACATTACATTTTGTGGAATTACTGTAAACTATTTAAAAATTTACAAAATGAATATTTTAATTAATTCATTTACAGCTTGTTTGGGAGCGATTTTTTGTCCCAAAATATTGATTTTTTGACCGTTATTTTACTATTTCAATCGTCATATTTGACTTATTCTCTCACAGGTGAACCTCATTTTTCTTCTAATGATCAAAAAATCAATTCTCAAAATCACTCCCAAACAGGCTTTTACCCTATTTCTCTTTTGCGTGAGATTTTGATGCAAAGCCAGGCAGCGGTCCGTGAATGAGGACGTGGAAGGGGTATTTCCGTCATTAACCTACACGTGGCACTTCAATTTGACATGTCGTCACCTGATTGGTTTCCTTACAAATAACGACCTGAATTTCCGATAATAGCCCTCATCATACTATCCAACACCTCACACAAGTGAAAAAATCGAAACACATGCAACAGAAAATGAAAAACCGAACGCAAAATAAAAAATAAAACCCCTAAAGAGAGAGAGAACTCACTCGATCTCCCCCCTCTCGATCCAGTTTCATTTCTTCCCTAAACCTAGATCTATACATACAATTCTTCCATCTGTATAAATCTGAACCTCCCTTTCTCTTTCTATATACACCACGTGTTCGTAGAGGATTGAATTTTCAGGGGGTGATGGCGTCGTATATAAAGGGGGTGAACAGATCGGCCTCGGCTGCTTTCGCGCCGGAGGGACCGTACATGGCGGCGGGGACAATGGCCGGGGCGGTAGATCTGCAGTTCAGCTCCTCCGCGAATCTCGACATCTTTGAGCTTGACTTTGTGTCCGACGATCGTCAGCTGATTTTGGCCGGCACTGTCCCCAGCTCCGAGCGCTTCAATCGGATTTCCTGGGGAAAAGGTCCCGCCAACTCTGAGGATTTTCCTCTTGGCCTCGTTGCTGGTGGTTTGGTAGATGGCAACATTGGCCTTTGGAATCCCAATTCCCTGATCTGGTGAATTTTTGTCCCCGGATTCTCAGTCTTTTGTATAATTGGATTTTTGTTCGTTCTGGTATTTCTCTTTTTATTTGACGAGTGTTGGAGGGAGTGAGTTTGAATGTTGATTTTTTTTTTCATTAGCACAAAATTACGAATTCTAGTAATTGCTTACTTGGATCAACATTCTGATGATTTATGCAAATATATTGTTTTTGAATTTGAGTATCCATTACTCATGCATTTGATATTTGATAATTATCGCTTTTCTTTCCTGTTCTGTATCGACAATGTAGGAAATATAGCTTGTAGTGCACTATAATTATTAATCGAATCATATGCAGCTGTTAGTTCACATATTATCTCATATGCATAGTGCATTTGATGATTGCTCCCTAAAATATTACAAAAATGTGAAATTTTTATGTATTGTGATTTTTGAAGGGATCACTGTATATCGACTGAATTGAACTGGAAATTACGCAGCAATTCCTTTTAAGTAGGGGCTCAATGGCATACATCATTTTGAAGGAGAATTATTTATAGAATTTTCAATTTTTGTTCCATGGTCTAACCCTGTTTTTTTCTTATTTTTTCATTTGTGCATCTTTTCTATATTTTGGTTACATTAATTTGAACAAATTAGTTCTTTTCATTTGGTCCATATTTCCTTCCCTTGTTAATTTTTTTATATACTTTGAACACTATATGATTTGGTATTTATTCCAGTACATTTTAATGGCATGCAGAAGCAATTCTTTCTAAGCTGCCTTTGTCAACTTTAGAATTGTCATGTTTTTGTGTATCACAAAGTATTCGCTTACCTCTCTGTTTGCTAGAATGTGCCTGCTAAATTTGTGCACTGTGTTGGTAATGATTAGCACCCTGATATTATTTTTTATTTCTCTGTTCTACATCTCCCAAATTAGAATAGGAGAAAGTTATACTATGATGATCAAATGTACTGAGTCTCTTCAAAATTATTGCTGACATCACAAATTTGGATTTATATTGCACGACTACTGATTACTCTGCAGCTGGTTATAGCTTTTCTTTGATAAGTTTATTCTTGCTTTCATAAGGTCTTAATTCCATTCTTTTTTTTTTTTCTTTTTGTATGATTCTCTTAGTTCTAACACTAAAAAGGGTTCCGAGACAAGTGAAAGTGCTTTGGTTGGCCAACTTTCAAAACATAGAGGGCCTGTAAGTGTTTTTTCATTTTTGTATTGTGCATGCTTCATGCGTTTTCACTGTTTTTATTTATTTCCGATTTGATGGACGTTGGTAGAATGTATGTTTTAAATTACCTCTCACTTCAGGTTCGTGGACTGGAGTTTAATGTTCTTTCTCCAAACCTCCTTGCTTCTGGGGCTGACGAAGGTGAAATATATATATGGGATGTTGCAAAACCATCAGAACCAAGTCATTTTCCTCCTCTAAAGGTATGAAACAATGGACCTATGGAAGTTCTGGTAAAGGTTATAATGTCAATTATTCATAGAACTGTACGCATATGAAGTCTGATGCAGGAAACTTTTTTCCTCTAATCGAAATTTTAAATCGACATATATGCTAAATATATTTGAGAAGTGAACTAATTTTTTTTGGCCAACAGTCATTTCTTCCTACAGATTTCCTTGCCAATCTGTGATCTCCACATCAAACATTTCTATACACAAATGTTAAATTCAATTTCTTCCTGTTCATGTTTACATTGTAATTTGGGAGGGAAGAAATCAAGTAGAGAGTTCACAAAGATATATTGTAAAGTAGTAGTTGTCGCACACACGCATATGGGACTCCATCAATCTATCAATTTTTCCTACTCCATTTTTTTGTTTTTTTTTCCCTTCATATCTTTTGAGGAGTAGGGTGAGGAAATGGTTGTGTTTTTAAGAAGGTCTATATCATTAAAAAATGTTAAAACCCTTGATGATAGGTAGAGAAATTGGTTTATGTTTTAGCTGGTGTTTTATTATATNATGGGAATGAGCATAGTGTAAAACAAGATTCATGGGGTTTTTTCAAGGGGAAATCCTACAATCGGGCTCCCATTTTTAGAAATGCTATCACTGAGCCATGATGCCATTTTGTAGGTGCCCTTATTTTTCTCCACTCGATATTTTTTGCAGTTAATCTGATAAAAGCAGTATATGTAATTTCTACTTGTTATGTAGAAAAGAGTTTTGAAATAAAGGATGTCAAACAGGGGCTGAACATGTTCTATTCATTTAATTTTAAGCATGGAAATGGGCTAATCTTTCAATGACCCGTGGGTGTCAAATAATTAACTTCCATCGATGCTTGAATTTTCTCTCCATGCTTAAGTTTTGCATGTTGCTTCTTTTGTTATTGATTATGCCTGTGACATCTATATGAGGAAACTCACTTGGCTGTTTGTCACAGGGTAATGTATCAGCTACTCAAGGTGAAATTTCATTTTTGTCCTGGAATAGCAAGGTTCAGCATATACTGGCCTCCACTTCATTTAATGGAACAACCGGTAAGGAGACTTTTAGTAATATTTGATATGTTATTCTCTTTGCTGTGTACTTTTATGTTAAAAATAGTTTTCTGTAATTCCAGTTGTGTGGGATCTGAAGAAGCAAAAGCCTGTCATAAGGTAAGTTGCTTTCCATCAAATGTTAGGCATCACTTTTATTGAATGTTTAAATACTGAGCACTATTCACCTCCTTTCTGAACTTGAATTTGCCAATTCGCAGTTTCTCAGATTCTATTAAGAGGAGGTGCTCTGTCTTACAGTGGAATCCTGAGGTTGCTACTCAGCTCATTGTTGCTTCAGATGAAGATAGTTCTCCTTCTCTTAAGGTAATGAGTTTGTGTCGATCTTGGTTCAACGACGTGATATAAATTTGGATCTGCTCAACTCATTACCCTTGTAATTGGTTAATGCGCATGCAGCTCTGGGATATGCGGAATATCATGTCTCCAGTGAAAGAGTTCGTAGGTCACACTAAAGGTATCCTAGTATTTAATAATTCACTTTTAAGTTTCTCAAGCTTATTATGAAGCTTTAATTTTCCAGCTTTGAAGCTATCTCAAATTGGTTACATCTTCTCCTAGTTAATTGGATATTATCTTGTCTCTCTTTTTTGGATTTGCAAATGACATAAATCAAATATTAATAATTAGGGTTGTAATCTCCCTCTTTCATGCACATGTAGAAAAAGCAAAAGCGCGCACTCTCTCCCCCTTTCCCTCCCCCCTCCCCCTCTCACACACACAAATAACACACGACTCATAGATACAAACTTCAAGGTGTGGTGGAGGATCTCTCTATATAATGTGCAGTTTTGCTTTTATGAGCAATGAAGGAAGTGAAACTAAACTAGAGTTATGAAGCTTGAATTGTTGCTGGGTTTCTGTTTCTATCTCACCCTCATCCCTGATTAGCTAAAAAGTCTACATTCCTTACTCATTGATCAAATTGTGATATTCAGAAAATTATTCTTGGATAAAATGAAATTTTGGTCCTAGATCTTTGGTTTCCATTAGTAGTTAAGATCTCCTTGCCTTCCCCTCTTCTAAGGTTCTATTATGGAAAAAATTGGCCCAGTTTGCATTGCCTGTCTTATTCCTTTTCTACCTACCTTGCTGATGTGTTCTATAGTTGTTGGATGTTGCAGAAAGCTGAAGAAAATATTCTTGAGTTGCCTGAAATTGGGATTTATTTGACTGACTAAAATTGCAATGGCCTCCAACAGGCAATGGAAATAGAAAAGGATATGTTTTTTTGAATATTTTCAGACAAATGACGTAAAATAAATAGAACTCATTATCTGACTAATATTTACTCATGATGCCTCGAAAACTTTGAAACTCTCTAAAGGCCTCCTAGTTATATTCTAGGATGAAAATATCTAGACTAGTTTGCAGTTTTTGTAACAGGAAACTTATGTAAGTTCCCTAGGTTATGCTATTATTCAGTTGTATATATTTTCTCACTCGTCAATGCTCATAGAACAGAAACATATTTGTCTGGTCAACTTATAATTCAGTTGAGACACATCTACTACAAGCAGATTTTTTGTGGTTCTAAATCAAGAAAAAACAATTGTAAGTATAGACCTTCAAGAATTACAAATCAGGGAAAAACACTTTTAATTATAGATCTTCAAGAATTACAAGTCAATATGTGCTTTTTGGATAGATGGGAATTGGCCGAACATTTGAAGATGTAGTCTAGTTTTCAAAAACTTGATGCTGAATACTCTAAGCACCATAAACATTTGTTGAGTTCTGTTGTGCATATGACTCATATAGAGTGGAATACAAGTCCTGAATCAAATAGGCCCATGCTAGGGTTAGTATAAATAATTTGTTGTAACCCTATTTTTCACTACTGAATAAAATTATCTTCGCTTCGCTCTCGTGGACGTAGGCAGACTGCCGAACCACGTAAATTCTTGTGTTGATTTTTCTTTTTTATCTCTTTATTATTGTACATAAAATCCAACAAGTTCATTTATCCCATGAAATGGGCGAATGATGAGGAGGATTCATTTTATTTCTATTGTGGATTTAATTTATATAGAGAGAAAAAAATCATCCTATAGTGATTGGAAAGAATAAATATAGAACATTACAGATATGTTCGTTGTTGTTTTATTTTTATTTTTATTTTTATTTTTTTGGGTTAAGATTGAATATACAACAATATGATTGATGTACTTAGAAGGATTTCAAGTAGAGGAACAAATTTTAAGGCCCCAAAGACAATAATAAGAATGATATGATATGTTTGTTCTTTATATTCATTTTCACAATGCTCTTTCACGACCTAACTGGTTCTGTTTTGGTTACCTCTTATCTCCTTAAATTTTTGGGATGTTTAAGATTTTCATTTAGAAGTTATTCTCATCAGTTTATTAGTTCAGTTTGGAGCCTGTAGGTGCATTTTTTTTATGGCAAGGCTTAAGCCTCAGCTTAATGTGGCTTACACCTCAAGGCTAAGCTTTTGGGTGATTGATATTTGATCATGTTTGTCTTGCCTTTCCAAGCTTTTCCTTTACTAGCCTCAGGCCCTTAGCCTTTTATGCTATATTTTATAGCCTAGAACATTTTATGAGTTTTTTTCTTTTTGTTATCAGCCTTTACACAGAAGGGGAGGGGGAAGGGGAAGGCATCATCGCAATTGTAGGAATAATGACAATTAATGAGAGAAACTGAGCAATGAGAATGATGATAGGGGAACCAAATATCTTGACGATTCTCTTATTTTGTGATTACCAATTTGAAAACTTATTATTGCTACTTTATTGATCTATTTTATGTTTCCTTAAAATTATTATATTGGTTTTTTGAGGTTTATGCCTTGAGGCTGTACCCGGAGGTAAAACACTTTTGTATGCGTTTAAGCCTTTTTAATCATTATGGGGTTCATTTCAATTTTGTATTTTTGTATCACTTGCATCAGGTGTAATTGCTATGTCATGGTGCCCCATTGACAGCTCCTATTTGCTTACTTGTGCCAAGGATAGTCGGACCATTTGCTGGGACACTGTATCTGGAGAGGTAAGTGAGTTTGATTGCTATCTCTTTGTTGAATTACGCGTGTTCTTCTTTTATATGAAATGTCCTTTTGTTTATTCCCGTTGTTTATCTTAACCCTCTCCATTTTCTATTTTACTTGATATGCTTGGTGGAAGAGATGGAATGGGGTTGTCAGAGAATTTTGGTTTCAGCATTGTGCAATAGGTAACAATAGTTTGATGTAAAACTTTGTGCAGATTGTGGCTGAATTGCCTGCTGGAACCAACTGGAATTTTGATGTACACTGGTACCCTAAGATTCCAGGGGTCGTATCAGCATCGTCGTTTGATGGAAAAATTGGCATTTATAATATTGAGGTTAGTTTGATTGTTAATGGACTTGTCTCAATGTGCCTTTTTAATTTCTGATGGGAAGTGTTGTAGTGAGTGATACTGTAAATGGCTGAAACATGGTAGCTCATTTCTTCATTGATCCTCTATTTCCATTTTGATTTTCTGTAGCTTTAACATTTAGCAGTTGTGGATGGAAACTTAAATTCACCATACAACTATAGGATAAATGCCTTTACGATGTACAGTAATATTTAATCTGCCTCTTGCATTAATTTATGCTTGGAAAGAAAAATGTTTCATAATGGCCATAAGAGGTGAGAAAAATCTCTGTAGTTAACTGCACAATATATTGGAGGTGTTCATGCTATTACAAGATGGAAGACATCATGGCATAACAGTGAAGTGATAATTTATTTAGCTACTTTGTGGATGATTCTATTTCTGAGATAAATGTTGTGTAGACTGGTTATGATGTTAAGGCATGGTATGGTAATTTCATTTCTTCTGCACTTCAACCTCAAGATTCACTTCATAAATTTTTATTTTCTTATATTTCATTTGCAGGGTTGCGATCGATATGGTGTTGGAGAGAATGATTTTGGGGCAGGTATTACATCTCGTACATGATAGAATGTTATGCTGTTCTAATTTCTGTTTGGAAAGAACGGAACTTAATCTTTGTTCTGGCACAGATGTCAATGGTATAAAAAATAGATTGATTAGTTGGTTTCGTCTGTTTATGACGTGTGGAAGTCTGTATGCCTTAGCATTTCCTGCCCCAAAGACAGCATTTTGGAACTTGTGTTTCTGTTGATGAGCACAAGACATGGTTGTATTTCAAATTTTGGGAATAGACTGCTCATAGTTATTTTCTATCCTTACAATGTCATTCCTTTTACCTGATCTTCTATTAACCACTTCGTATGTTCTGCAGGTGAAAGATTTACGTTCTTTCACCTTCGAAGTCAAGCAGAGTTCATCATAATATTCAAAAGAATGTTTTCAATTTGGAAAAATCTAATAAGCTAGAGATAGACTGGTCTAGGTGCAGGTGTTGAAAGGTGCCTAGTTGGCCACCAAGCTATTTTGTGGGCAAACTTCCTTTTAGAAAAAAATTATAGCTTTGTCTCTGTTTTATCTACTACCGACCTTTGTTTTATTTTATATTTCTCCACCTTTCATCTGATTGGATATTGCATCACGTGGTGTTAGTTGCTCTTTGCACTTCTGTTAGTTTAGATGGTGGATTGTTCTCATACATGTTATATTCCTTGTAGCACCTTTGAGGGCACCAAAATGGTACAAGCGTAAAGCAGGAGTCTCATTTGGTTTTGGAGGAAAGCTTGTTGCATTTCACTCAGCTGACTCGTCAACTGGATCGTCAGAGGTATTTCCAATGGGACTTGTTTTAATTTTCCTTAGCATCCAATCACATTTTCCTGATTCTTTCATTTTTCTAGGTCTATGTGCACAACTTAGCTACAGAACATGGTTTGGCAAGTCGATCTTCTGAATTTGAGGCTGCAATACAGAACGGGGAGAGATCATCACTTATGCATTTGTGTGAAAAGAAATCTCAAGAGTCTGAGTATGCCTTATATAAATTGGAACTATGATATTACATTTGAGATAGGTTTGCCATATCCTTTTGCTTCCAATTTTCTCTCTAACCCATTTTATGCTCAGATCTGAGGCCGAGAGAGAGACATGGGGCTTCATGAAAGTTATGTTTACTGATGATGGAACCGCGAGGTCAAAGCTGCTTTCCCATCTTGGTTTCAATGTGCCTGCTGAACAAGATGATAATGAATTGAATGACATCCCTGAGAAAATAAATGATCTTGCTCTAGATGAAAATTTAACAAATAAAGGACTATCCGGGAACAAAGAACCAACTATATTTGCTGACAATGGTGAAGATTTCTTTAACAATCTTCCCAGCCCCAGGGCAGATACACCTTTGTCAACTTCTGGAAATGAATTCATCACCAGCGGCTCTGTTTCTGGTGTCAAAGAATCCAAACAAGAATCGGATGGACAAGAAGAGAGTTCTGAGCCTTCATTTGATGATGCTGTTCAACATGCTTTGGTTGTTGGGGACTATAAGGGGGCAGTTGCACAATGCATTACTGCAAATAGAATGGCGGATGCTTTAGTTATTGCACATGTTGGTGGTGTTCCCTTGTGGGAGCGCACACGTGATCAATACCTCAAGACAAGTCGTTCTACCTATCTGAAGGTGGTCAAAGTTTATTGTTGGATTGGAAATATAAGAACCTTTCTCCATTCCCTTCATGAAATCTGTGTTGATGTAGTGGTGTTATATTTATCATCAAGGGTTGATCAGATATTTTTATATTTCAGGTTGTTTCTGCAATGGTCAACAATGATCTGATGAGCTTAGTAAACACTAGGCCTCTGAAATCATGGAAGGAAACACTTGCTCTCCTCTGCACGGTGAGTCAAAAAATAAAGAAACAAGTTGCTTATTGTGGTTATTCATTTCCCAATTTAGACTGAAGAATAAGCTTGTCATGTTCTTAAGATTAGAATGCTGCTATTGTTGTTATTTTGCTTTGCTGAAGTCTTTGGTTCTCTTCAATCCACCTGCATTTGCTATTGACAAACAGATTCTTTTGGTTTTCAATTATTTTCTACATTTTACTTCCATCTTGTTTGCTCAATCTTTTGCATGAAATACTTAAATTCTTAGTCACCAGGATAGAACGATTAGATTGATTTTATAATGCAAGTATAGTTGTCTATTATGCAGGCATTATACATGTACATGTTATATATTATGCATGCTTTATATAGAAATATGCATACAAGAATTATATAAAACCCCCTATATTTGACTGTGTAAAGGCAGTGGTGCCTGTGCGTTAATAAAAAAGTTCAAATGCAAAACAGACAATCTTCAGTGTTCGTTTACAGTGTTGTGCGACTTTGTTGACTGTATTTCCTTTCCTCCTCGTTGAGGTTTTTAATCGTTGATGTCATACAGTTTGCCCAGCAAGAAGAATGGACTCTGTTATGTGATACACTTGCTTCTAGACTCATGGGTGCTGGTAATACACTTGCTGCTACGCTTTGTTATATATGTGCTGGAAATATTGACAGAACAGTGGAAATATGGTCAAAGAGTCTGTCAGCTGAACATGATGGGAAATCATATGTGGACCTTCTTCAGGCATGTTTTCTTTTAAGGGTTTATTAGATACCAGATTATGTTGAAGGAAATTTGATTTTTATTTTTATTTTTATTCTTTTTTGAAGGATTTAATGGAAAAGACTATTGTCTTTGCTTTGGCAACTGGGCAAAAGAGATTCAGTGCTTCTTTGTGCAAACTAGTTGAGAAATATGCTGAAATATTAGCAAGTCAAGGGCTTTTAACTACAGCAATGGAGTACTTGAAGCTTTTAGGGACTGAAGAATTGTCTCCTGAAGTTGCGATCTTGCGAGATCGTATTTCTCTTTCCACTGAATCCGGTTTTTCCCCACCTTCTGAGAGCTCGTTTTATGTTGCCTTCAACATTTGGATCCAAACAATGATAATTTAAATTATTTTGCAGAAAAAGAGGTTGAGAAGCCTGTGGCTTACGAGAACTCTCAGTCACTAACAGGGCTTGCATATAATACTGTTGATCAATTGAGTTATGGCGTTGCTGATACCTCTCAACATTATTATCAGGTAAATATTCCTGTTCTGCAAAATATTTTGGTCATGCAACTTTTGAAGAATCTGTGATTTATTTATATTCTTATCATCTCTCAGGAAACAGCACCATCTCCAATGCTGCCAAGTGTTCCCAACAGTCCCTATGGTGAAAATTATCAGCAATCATTTGCTCCTTCAATGGGAAGGGGATACAGTGCTCCTTCCCCATACCAACCTTCTCCACAGAATATACCACAGCCCAACATATTTGTTCCATCCCAGATGCCTCAAGTTCCCACAGTAATTGCCCAAGTGGTTTAATTTTTATTTTCGACATTGAGTTACAGATGATAAGTCAGAGTAGTGTGGCTACCTTAGAATCAGATAGTAATTAAATTAAGATTTCAATTTTCAAAACTTTTGCAGGGAAACTTTCCTCCACCACCTGCTGCTACTCAGCCTGCTTTGAAACCCTTTGTTCCTACAAACCCCCCTCAATTAAGAAATGTTGAGCAATATCAGCAGCCAACGACGTTGGGTTCACAATTATATCCTGTATGTTACCCTTTTTCTGTTAATCATCTTCTCATACATGATATCATGTCTAATTTTATGGTCTCTCTTTCATCTAGGGAGGTGTTAATCCTAGTTATCAAGCTGGAACACCTGGTGTGGCTGCATATGGTGCTAACACATCTCAGGCTGTCCTAACTCCAGGACAAAAGATGCACCAGATTGCGGCTGCTCCTCCCTCATCTAGAGGATTCATGCCCGTTACTAATTCAGGGGTTGAAAGACCTGCAATGAATCCAGTACAACCACCTAGTCCTACTCAGTCTGTTCCAGTACATCATCCTGTAGCTCCTGCTGCACCCCCACCAACAGTTCAAACTGTTGATACTTCGAATGTACCTGGTAAACTTCTGCTTTTGTTTCATCTGTTTTGTATTCAGAAAATAATTTTTAAAGGAGCTGGTAGCTCTGTATTTTGGTTTATCTGCTTTTGATCTGACAAAATACTTCTATGCAAGGTCATCTCTTTCGAAAGGCCAAAGAAAATAATAATTAACAAATTAAATGACAAAGCACTTACAGTGATTTTTGTTCACATTACCCTGCATTATTACATGAGTTGTTATAGACCTTAAATCTGAATTTAATCGAACATTTGTCCAACTTTCGGTACATTGAATATCTAATATATCTAGGGATAAACACACTCAGGATGATTTGAAGTTAGCGTATTTTTTTTTCATGAACTTCTCCTTATTAAATTAATAATTAATAGATTGGTATTTTTAATTTTGTGATACATACTAATTACTATTACGTTATTGAGGGTTGAAGTAGTTCGATTTCTCTACAAATCCCATAGTCTTAGACTAGATATATTACCGTAGTACTATTTGTTACCTAACATTTAATTGTTCCTGCAATTTTAATGTTCTTACAGAACTGAAAAGAAATAAATTAAAATTGAGGAATTTCAGTGAATCTTTTTGGCTACCTAACATAGTAGCTTCTTTGCTGTTGTATGTTACAGCACAGCAGAAGCCTGTTATTGCAACTTTAACAAGACTTTTCAACGAGACATCCGAAGCATTGGGAGGTTCACGAGCTAATCCAGCAAAGAAGCGGGAAATTGAGGACAACTCGAAGAAGTTAGGTGCCTTGTTTGCGAAGCTCAATAGTGGAGACATTTCTAAAAATGCTGCCGAAAGGCTTGTACAACTCTGTCAAGCATTGGACAACGGCGATTTTAGCACTGCCCTTCAGATCCAGGCACCTGCAAAACCTTCGAGAAGTTTTTCTTACTTTTTCATTTCTTTTCACTTCCCCTTGCGTAATCCTTGTTAACTTGTGTCATGTTAATTGTTGTATAGGTACTTCTCACTACTAGCGATTGGGATGAATGCAACTTCTGGCTGGCAACTCTCAAACGAATGATCAAGACAAGGCAGAACTCGAGATAAATTCGTAGCCCTGCTCCGCTGCAAACGTTTAGATTCTGATTTGTCAATCCTTTTAGTTGTGGAATTATGTCAACAAATTGACCCTGAGTACACAAGAAATGACATCTTGAGATACCATGCTGGGTATTTGTTTCATTTTTATGCTAGTTCTTTGGCCCCCCATGATCTCTTTTGGCTTTGAAGTCGTGGATTTTCAAGAGCAGTTGAAGACAAGATCCAAGGACATCAATAGACGCTGCTGATTGTTTTTCACATAATATATGTAGGCCTGAAATATAGATATGTTCTGATAGACTATGTTCGGTTGTAGCTTTTTCCAGAGTGAATTTTACATGTGTTGAATTGTACGGCCGACCAAAACATAGATTATCCTTTTGTCATTGATTAAACAATAAATTTTTTATTGGGTTTCTTGATATGATGGTTCAACATTATGATAAAACTGTTCATTGTATATTGGCATGTTTACTAAGGCAGCGATGAAGTTTTCTCGCACTCAAAGCTCTTAGGCAGAGGCAGCCATGGCTTTCTTTACAAAGGTGTTCGTTTTGGTGAGGCCATCAAGTTGGTCACAACTTATTTGCTGAAAATGAAGACATTTTATCAAAGCTCCAGATCCCCAGTTAAGTCAATCTTGTTGGATTCCCCAAGATTCCTATGACTTGTCGAGTTCATGAGCAAGGGTCTATTAAGGATACAAGAATGAACTGAGCGAAACGAGCTGCACACAAAGATTACGAATTGCTTCAGAATAGGGGACAATCTATTTAGGATACAAGAATGAGTAACAGCAGAATTTACATAATCTTCTGAGTCATGGAAGAAGGGGGCTCTCTTTATTGAGAATCGGTTCCACAGTTTTCAAATCCAGATTTGAAACGAGAGATCAGCCGATTCCAGATAGAGAAACTGGGCATGAGGAATTTTACCCGAGTCGATTTTCTGGACCCTTCTCTAATAAATTCCAAGTCCCAGGCAAAATCATAACGAACACTCTGTGGGGTATCAAGAAGAGGCAATGCAATACTCCCCTGTGACTCCAGGTATTGTATCCACCCTCGTAGTAAAAAATTCACAACCTGTTCACATAAACAAGAGTCAGACGAAAAGAACACCGGAATACAACTGCATGGAGTAGAACTAGATTTGGCGATACCAAGGATAAGGCCACCATAAACCTTGTGGCCGATAACTGGAAAAGCCATGAGCATACAAGAATCGAGTTTTTGTATGAGTGCAAATCTCCCACTTTCTTGTGCAGAGACAAGAATGCATTTTGATAGTATGTGGAACATCTTTCATTTTGAAAGTACAGAGCCAGACGTGAGAAAATAGTATATTTGCTGTTATTGTTTCCTAGTTCAATTATCTATTTGTGCATTGAAATCTTGTTAATTTTATCAATCAACTCATCCAACGACAAAGTATGCCTTCACATGTCAAATAACAGCTTTCAAGATCTTCCACTTGGAATATATGACTTGAATGGAAGGCTCAAACACCAGCAGAAAACCAAAATTTAGACTGGAGCAGGGCAGTGTAAAGACCAATTCCAGACCAAAAAATTCTTTATTTTCTAATTACGCAGACAGAATCTGCAGTTAATAACATAATTCTAATTCATTGGTGTCAAGTTGCATACCTCCGGAACTTCATCATGAGGGCAGTGACCAGCAGGGCTAATCTCATAATATGGTGCTTCTGGCACTTGCCGTTTCACCTGTAAGCCCCAGATTGGCTTCACCCAAGGATCTTCCTTCCCGTACAACAGACAAATAGGTAAATTGTTCATTCGACACCTGTAATGGAAAGCAAGCTGCAAATCCTTAATTTGAGAAAGAATACATGGATTTCAAATAAATTTGTGTTGCAATTTGATCTCTTGCTGTCCATACCTAGACAAAGCCTCATTGAAGGATAATTGACCCTGAGGAGCAAACAGAATCGAGGCAAACGAGGCAGCAGCTGCAGGATGCTGTGTTGTCTCGATTATACGAGAAAATACCTTATCAACCTTAGTCGCATGATCTACATAGACTTGGTCAAGTATTTGCTCAATACTTCTAGGATTACTAATTTTCTGCCATCTAGAATGAAATAACAGGACCAAAATAAGCAAGTTTGCAACATAATTGGCAAGCCAAGCCAATGGGTTTTGAGAGGTAAGTCCATAATGATGTTTGAAGAACATTAGGAGGAAAAGAGAAAAACCGAACCTCAACAGTACCTCAACATTCCATAAGTCAATTTTCATTTGACAAATAAATTTTCAACTTCAGTTTCCAAAACTCTTTTTTAGAAGGATGTCTAGTCATCAGCAAATAGAAACATATCCAGAATTAAAAAATGGAAGTCACATATAGCTGATGTTAATAAACAAAGTTTTCACAATTAATAAGATACTGAAGTCATAATATACCTTTAATAATTTAATGAATATTAAAATACTTGATCTAAAAGTTTATGTATCAAGGCTAGAGGTTCCATCTAACAAGGTCAACATTGTTAAGAGAAATAGCCAAACCTTATAAGTTATTTATTTATTTCATCTATCTTCGATGAGATTTTTATCCTTGCCATGCCCTGTAAGATTGTGGTTCATTTGAGAACACAAATTATAAAATTCATGTACTCATTCGAGTCTTGGATTAAATTTCTTGTTTGAGCTTAATGGACTATGATACTATCTTGGACTACTTGATCTAATATTAGAGCAATGAAAAGTTCTAGGTTCAAGTCTTTTCATCATCCATTTATTAAAAGTTGTAAGGTTTTAATTTGAAAATATGAATTCTGCCTACACGTGAGGGAACATGTTGAAGATGAGATTTAAATGATATACAATTGACACTCTCTAACCGTTTAAGTTTGTAGATCAAGTGGTTCAACAATAATAGAGATACGATGAGTCATTTTTCAAAGATGTCGATTCAAGGGGACTTTAAATTCTAAAAGAAGAAATCAAAATACTCAATGCGTGGTCAGAACTTACAGAATTTCTGTTAGCTTTCTGACTATTGAAGGAAGAGGAAATGTCCCAGCCCATGGAAATAGTCTTGATAATCTTGGATATCTGACAGGATTTGGGAAGAATCCCCAAAAGGGAGTTGCATTGAGCAAGGTTACACCTTTCACCAACTGAGGGTAGCATGCTGCAAAATAGATTGCAACAAACCCTCCAAGCGAATTTCCCACAAGATAGACTGGTTCTTTTATAACCTGCACCATAAGCATATTATACTTTGTTAATTTCTGTACCGTTTGTTCAATAATTATATTCTTTCAAGATATATATTTTCTGTGAAAAAAATATAATATAAAATCTTCGACACTGAGAAGGCAACAATAATCTGGTTCCTTTAACCCAAAGCCGCATTGCCTTATAAGCATGGTAAAAGGATCACAGTTTCTGTTCATAGCTGGATAAGTCCCAAGCATGCAAGATAGAATAATGAAAATAAGTATTGCAATAAACTGGTATTGACAAATAAGACCATAACACAATGAAAACTCTTACAGTTCTGAAACAACAATATAGGTGTTACTTCCGAGCGAAACTAGAAGTATTTTAAAGTTAACATCTACAAAGTGATCAGTTGAACAGTGAAAATAGCCAATTGAGATGAAATTGAAACATGAAATATGACTCGATTCATTTATTCGTAAAAGGATCACAGTTTCTGTTCATAGCTCGATAAGTCCCAAGCATGCAGGAGAGAATAATGAAAATAAGTATTGCAATAAACTGGTATTGACAAATAAGGCCATAACACAATGAAAACTCTTACAGTTCTAAAACAACAATATAGGTGTTACTTCCGAGCGAAGCTAGAAGTATTTTAAAGTTAACATCTACAAAGCGATCAGTTGAACAGTGAAAATAGCCAATTGAGATGAAATTGAAACATGAAATATGACTCGATTCATTTATTCGTAAAAGGATCACAGTTTCTGTTCATAGCTGGATAAGTCCCAAGCATGCAAGATAGAATAATGAAAATAAGTATTGCAATAAACTGGTATTGACAAATAAGAGAAAAAAAACGGAAAATGCAAATCACACTAATAATTTCTATTCAACTGACCACACCCTGACACAAAGATTCGACCTCTAACAATTCACTATGTTAAAGTAGGAATATAAAAGGATCACATCAAAGCAAGTTTTGGAATGAATATTTGCAGATGATCCTCTTAATAGATTTACCTTTTTCTTTTATTACAAAAATAAAATTACAAACGGTCAGAGTTATTCAGAGTAGTGCGACCATTGATATCTCAAAAATTGCACGAGAACCCCCAACTGTTTAAAGTTATCAGTTCCAAAGCTGGGTAAATTAATAAATTCACCATTATATATGATAAAAGATATGGAAGTCAACTAAGACGATACCATAACCACGCAACAGTATCACGGAAACATGAACATGAAGCTAGATTTTATTAACAAATGTGAGAAACCCATTCAAAGTAAAAACGAAAACACAATATGCATACTAAAGAAGATCACAAGACAACTCTACAAGTTGTCCTCATGTATTCAGAGCACCCAAATATCATAACAAAGAAATTCAATCATAAAAAATCATGCTACCTCTTCTATGAAGTAGCTCACTTGGTCCCTCCACAAGTCGACAGAATAAACAAGTTCCTCTGCCCAAGTTTCAGTTTCATCTCCAAAACCCCAGATGATATCCTGTCTATCTGATTCAAGTTTATCTCCACCATTGGATCCAAAAGTTGGATCTTCACATGGCAATGACATGCCCTGACCAAGAAAATCAATAGCCCAGGCTCTGAAATCACGACCAAGATCCTTTAGCTGCTTTTCATAATGAAAGGAGCCGACGCCAAACCCAGGAAGGAAGAGCAAAGGTGGGGAATCAACATTTTCTGAACCTGATTTTTCATAATGGACAGTCAGTTTGGGCTTCCATTCTGAGGAAGAGCTGCTAATAGGAGCTACATAATCACCGTTGGATTCATCTGGCAAACTAGGAATCAAGACCATAGAAACTGATTTGCCTCTACCAGTCACATTGTTCACACCTTCTTCCCCATCAAGTACAAAAGAGCTATAAGTTTCACCTGAGACTCGTGAATTGATATGTTCATCTCTCTTAAGAACAACCACAGTTCTAGAAGGTTGAGAATTGTTAAGTTTCCTAAAGCTATAATGATGTGGATGAGAATATTGCAAACACTTGCTATCAGATTTAATTGGAACACTAAAGAACCTTGTTTCTCGTGGAAGCTTGAGTTGATGCAAGCTTGGGCTTTTCTTGACCACTTTTCTTCTAATATTTACAATATAACAGCAGCTGCCAGCATCACAAGAAAGAATTTCCATCCCTGAAATTAGCAACAAGAATGAATTATCTAGCAACAATTATCTATATCCCATTTCACAAAGACTTAAAAAGTTCTAAAGAAACTGACTCAACCTTAATGTGAGAAACTAGCTCCCGGTACTTCATTATTCAGAAACTGAAATTTGCTGAATGAAAGGGCAACTCACTTCTTCATTTTCTTTTCCATTTTATCCTGTTTATTTTCAAAAATAATTAATCTAATGAATTCTTTAATATCCCCAATTTCATTTTCTTAATTTTTCAGTATTCAAGAGCAGTCAATTTACGAGTTCTATACAATAATTATCAAAAAGATATAAGCCTAAATCACCACAATTCCTAAACACCACTTGCTCCAACCATTTTACTTGAACTTTTCAATTTATGCAGGTTTACATATGAATAAACAACTTATGAGCTAACTAAATAATTACTTCACCATTGATTTTGATATTTCCGTTTTAATAAGGCAAACCTGCTGCTACTTTAACCAAGTCGACCGTAGCCCTCAACCTTCCATAATCAAACAACTTCTTGTTACTGTAGGATTGCATGGTAATAATACGTGCATAAATACATACTTATATTCACATAATAAATCATGGATAAGATATACAACAATATGTGCAAGACTTATGAAAGAAAGCTAATGTACATAATTTTTGCATTCCAAGGTTATTTGCTCTGACCACCTAGAGGGACAGTTGTCTGATCAACCAGCATACTCCCAACACAACCTTGCCAACTGACCATGTGGCTAGTTGGCCATTTAACCTAACCCTCATAGCTCAAATTTTTGGATGGAGTGACCATCCCCAACTCCACCCGACCTGCTTGATGCGGAGCTCCTACCTACTTGTTAAGTTGATGACTGGCTAATCTTCCCCGGCTTCACCAATCACGCTGGATGAAGAGCTCCCTCTTACTGTGGCAAATATCAGGATGAACAGCTCTACTGGACTTCTGATGTGGAATTTTCTCCTACCTGCCCAAAAGATAATGAGCTGTCCATACATAGATCCACAAAAACCATTGATATCCTCCTACCCTTCCAGCCGATAATGGACTGATCGTCCAAAACCATTCACTGAAAGACAGGCTGACCATCCAAAGATCCACCTCGCCTGTTAGGTGAGGAGATCCCACTTCTTGTCTAGCTGATGATAGGTTGACATCCATAATGTCAAAATAAGCAAAGCATACAAAGTTCCCACCAAAATTGCTTAACCAGAAGCTATGTCCAACCAACCCGACCGATGATGGACTGACTATTTATAGCTCCACTAGAAGTGATCCCTCTTTCCGTCCAATGGATAATATCCTCATCAGCCATAAATCATTGCAGAATAACCCAGAACTCAAATGTCTAGTCTACTCCTTCCCAACCCATACTGAAATAACAAGACAACTTCCTTAACGAGACTTAATAATGAAGTTAGTAACTAAGCCACACCGCAGAGTGGAGTGTGACCTCTAAAGAAATCTCAACAAAGTGGAGCGCTGGAGAAATGAGGATGATCGACCATCAACCATGTGTCAGAGTTAGACCATGTCCTACCAAGGACGAATTAAGCTGTATAGAAAGGGGAAAAATTCCCTAACAACACATGTTATTCAACACACAGTCTTGTTCAAATTTGGACAGGATATCTTATGGTAGTATTGGCAGAGTGATCAGTTGAAGAAGAGCTCCCAAGATCCTAGTCTTTCGGCTAAAATTTGAAGTATCTCACCCACTAACCAGTGATCCTTACTAAGATTAACAAAACTTGGGTACTTAGAAAACCCAAGAACCCAAATCAGATATATGGAATTGTGTGGACCAGATTTGTAAAAAAAAAAAAAAAAAAAATTGATTACTCCAAGAATTTTATAAACAGATACCTAGATACAAGTTTTTCAGCTAAAATTTCGAAGTATCTCACCCACTAACCAATAATCCTTACTAAAATTAACAAAATTTATCAAACCCAAGACCTCAGATAAAAATATGGAATTGTGCGGACCAGGTTTATAAAAAGAATAAATTGACTACTCCAAGAAATTAACAAACAGATAAGAAAGGTCCACAATAAGGTTAATCTTTTTTTTTCTTGGGAGTCAGGTAGCTTTAATAATTAATCATTAACAACATATTCAATTTGAACATTTATATACTACATATTTCATATACATACATATATAGTTCTTGAGAGTGTGTTGACGGGAAATATATATTACCTTTAATTAGCAGGGCAAGACGTCATTGACCTCCGAGACTTGGGGAGAGTGGCTACAGCTATTGAATAACAAAGGGACGCTCTTTTTTCTTTGCTTTGGTAGAAAAAAGAATAGATATTCTACAGAACTCCAGAGAGAGAGCGAGAGAGAGAGTATATCTTGGATTGCTGAAAAATACGGTGAAGCTGTTTGTTTTCTAAAACACACAGAACAATTTAACTGCAATAACTGTAACTGTTGGTATCAAGCCAGAATTTGGTGCCCTTTATCCACCAATTCTTTAATGTGGCCACATAATTATTTTTTAGTTATATCAATTCCTCATTGTGCAATGAATTATTTCTAGCTCGATAATACTTTCAGTGTTAAATTTGATGTTGAATGTACAGATTAAAAGCATATTTTGAAAGTAATTATAAACTATTTAAATTATAAATAGATGAAAATAGATAATGAATAAGTAAGTAGTATTACTATATTTAATTGATAAACATGAACCAAATATAGGCTAAGTCCCAGTTCGGTAACACCATTATTTCAAAATTCTATTTTTCATACTCATTTTCAATCACACATTCTCATAATAAAATATTTTTCATGTAAACCTTAAACTTTTTTCTACTTTTAACCACACATTGATAAAAAAGTTGCTATTCAAAAATTCTTTCTTTTTAAAAAAATTATGTTTAACAAGGGCTAAAACTACTCAAACCAATTATTACATGAATTAAACCAAAAATAGCAGCATCGCTATTCATAGCAGTAAGCAACTTGCGATTATGTAAACAATAATAAAGATTTCAATAAATCATTGCTCGATCGAGCATTATTGTCATTTGAGAGAGTTAGATAAGACTAAGTATTTCTAAATACAAACACCTCACATGTTTTACTGCCTTAATCTTGAATTGTCTTATCCAATCTAACATACCAAATATGACACAGAGTATTTACATTTACAAGTATACCAACAATTGGCTTCTCAGAATCAAGGGGAAGAGAACGAACATAAGAACGTGTCTTTGCTAACAATGCTTAAGATTTATAGCTTTTTGTGGGCAAGAAGCTATAAGCCTGCAATCATTTTAGACTCATCTCTGCACCAAGTAGTTTTTCAAGTAAAACCCTCTTAACTTGCATCCATAATTCAATAAATTTGAATTTGATTTTCGTTTAGAAAAAAAAGAGATCTTAACTTGCATCCATAATTCAATAAATTTGAATTTGATTTTCGTTTAGAAAAAAAAGAGAGAAATCAGAGAACTAACAACTTTGGCTAGCATGTCACGTAATGAATCTTGAGAGTACTATTTCTGCATCTCTTTGACCAAATTCGTCCACATTAGGATTATTCATTAATAGTTGATCAAATTAGATGGATTCACCCTCTGAACCAAGAAATTCTAGTTCTAGAAGTATAATGCCCTTGTTTGAGCCCCATTTTGAGGGGAAAAATGAATTTTTAAATAGTGTATTGATGGAAAATGCGTGGTCAAAAAATAAGGAAAAATTTTGGATTTACGTGTAATATCATTTTATTGAAGAATGTGTGATTGAAATAATACCAAAATGCTGTAGAAGAATTTATTTTTTCTAAAGAATGGGGATCAAATAAGGGCATTAATATAAACAAATTGATGTCCATTCGAAGGAATTTTTTATGATTGTATCGTAGCCCCTATTTCATTAGGAGAAAAATCTAAGGGTGGCAAACATGCAAAGAGGTTGCAGGCTCGGCTCAATTTATGAGCTGCTCAAGCTTATTTTGAGATGATATATGAGCCAGTCTAGCTCACATTTTTTTTTTTTCATGAGCCAGCCGGCTTATTTTTTATTCCTCATTTTCGGCTTACTTTATTAATATATTGAAAAAGTTGCTCATTTAGTTAATTTAATTTTTTTCAAAACGAGCCGACTTGATTTGTTTACTTGTGAGGCACACACTCCAAATAGCCGAGCCGATCATATAATTTGAACTCGAGCCAAGACCGAGCTCTACGATAGAATCAATCCATTACCTCCACCAGATAAAGCACAAAATGATGCCACAACAGCCAAAAAACATAAACAAGAGACCATCACCATGCCCAAGAAGTTAAGATTCTTACCCTTTTTTCATATTATTCTCTGCTTAAAGTAACGAAAGCATCATTCTTCGTTAACAGTAAACAAATCCCACCATTATTATAAAATTTGTAATTTACCTGAATAAATAATCTTGTCACCTTCACAGTTCGGACAAAATGGCGGCCCAAACCCTAAGCCCACTCCATCGCCCGCTCCACCATCTCAAACCCAAAACCGTAGGTACCCAGACCTTAACTGCAAAACTCAAGTGTAGCCGTATTATCATTACCTCCAAGATCCGAGCGGCCGTGATCGGCGGAGGTCCTGCTGGATCCTCCGCCGCCGAGGCCTTGGCTACCGGCGGAATCGAGACATTTCTCTTTGAGCGCAGTCCTGAAGCCGCCAAGCCATGCGGTGGCGCCATCCCTCTCTGCATGCTCGATGAATTCTCCATCCCACATCACCTCATTGACCGGAGAGTCACCCACATGAAAATCATTTCTCCCTCGAATCTTACCGTTGATTTTGGCAAAACCCTGAAGTCCCACGAGTTCATTCCCATGCTCCGCCGTGAAGTACTGGATAATTTCCTCCGCCTCCGCGCCGAGAGACTTGGCGCCAACCCTATCAAAGCCCTCGTCACTCATATAGACGTCCCAACCTCAAATAATTCGCCCTATATTATTCATTATATATTAAACAACACCCAAAACACCCTCGCCGTCGATGTGATTGTCGGGGCCGACGGCGCCAATAGCCGTGTGGCAAAAGCCATAAAAGCGGGAACATACAGATGCGCCATCGCCTTTCAGGAGAGGATCAAATTACCCGACGGAAAAATGGCTTATTACGAAAATCTCGCCGAAATGTACATCGGTAACGACGTATCACCCGATTTTTACGCCTGGGTTTTTCCCAAGTGCGACCACGTCGCGGTCGGCACCGGAACTGTGTGCTCAAAAGAGAACATCAAAACGCTACAGCGTGGTATCAGAGCAAGAGTGAATTCAAAAATCAGAGGTGGAACTATTATCAAAGTCGAGGCCCATCCAATACCCGAGCATCCACGTCCAATCCGGGTTCGTAACCGGGTTGCTCTAGTCGGAGACGCAGCAGGGTACGTGACAAAATGTTCTGGCGAGGGGATATATTTCGCTGCCAAGAGCGGACGAATGTGCGGGGAGGCAATCGTGAGAGCCTCAGAATCCGGTAACAGGATGATCAGTGAAGAGGATTTGAAAAGGGAGTATTTGAGAAAATGGGATGATGAGTATATAACTACGTTCAGATTCTTGGACTTGTTGCAGAAAGTGTTTTACGGGAGCAATGCAGGGAGGGAGGCATTGGTGGAACTGTGTGGGAACGAGTATGTGCAGAGGATGACATTCGAGAGCTATTTGTACAAGAAATTGGCAGATGGGAATAGGTGGGAGGATTTGAAGATGGTGATGAATACAATTGGTAGCTTGATTAGGTGTAATGTTGTTGGGAGGGAAATGGATGAATTTGATAAACGAATTCTTGCTCAAATCTAGATTGCCATTTTGTATTATTTGGCAAATGATTTCTTGCAAAATTGTGGTGTTGTCTTCTCCTTCCTGGTTTGTTGTAAGCTGATTCATCAATCATAAGAAATCATTAACTTGAAAACATGAGCAAAAAATCCATTCATGAGTGTTCCATATGTTCTGTGGAAAATGAATATTAGAATTTCCAAATGCATCAGACAATAGAATTTCCAAATCCATTCATGAGTGTTGTCAGTATGAAGTTTTTCACTGCGTTTGATTGTAAACATGAAATTTGCATGTAAAGAAAATAAATTCTAGATAATTCAATTCTCAAGAATTTATTTGTATGAAAATTGTCAATTAAATGTATTTGATTGATTTAATTTTCAACCTAAAAAATATTATACTTGTAGAGGAAGAGAGAGTAAATTTTCTGAAAAATAAAATCATACACCCCTTAAAGAAAATATTTTCCTTGATTTTGAGGAAAATATGGTCACATGATCAAAAGTAGGAAAATATTTTTCATGGAAAAAATGGTAATCAAACAGTACAAAAATAGGAATTTGGGTGAAAAAACACATTTTCCATGGAAAATAGTGGCAAAAAGAACAGAATGGGACTCGTTGTTGCGTTTTTCTATTGCAAGTGTACGATATCGAACAAGTAATATAATGGACATTTGAATCCGAATAATCTTCCTACAGGCTATTATTTACTCCTAGCTTACTATTTTCAGTTTATTTGACAAAAAACAATGTATGATTTGTGATTGTTGATCTACATTATACTAACTAATTGAATGTTATCGAATACACACAAAAATCAAATTAGGCTTTTAAATATGGAGATATTAGGGCATCCAATTTCATTTATCGATCACCTTTAATTCTCTAATCAAGATTTATAATATAACGTAGTGTTCAATCGAATTCATCTAACACATTCAATTTATCCCTCTCGAATTCAAATTGATTATATTTAATTAAGTCAATTCCGTATCTTTATGTGAATCCGGATATACTTTTAGTTAAACGCCTTAGATCCCTAAAGAATCCATGTAATGAACACATTAACTGGAAAATATATTTCTATGTTTCTATACTAATTCTCGAATTTTACTACATGATCTAAACCTAAAACTCACCTCTCAACTCGCAATAGAATCACAAGATCAATGAATTATTTGCCTACTAATTCAAGCATTAAACACTATAAATAAACTCGACACGTGGAATTGAGAACTAGAATCTTGAAAATTGAATTAAAGGGTTTTAGATAAACTAAATTGTTCTTCCTCACAAAAATTTTAGTTACTCATATTGCATGAAGAGAAACAACAAATGATATTTGAGTACGTCATTGAGTTTTGAACTAAGATATAGAGAAGTTCATGAATCTTGCACCAAGATACTCTTTTTGCCCCCAAATTAATGCTTCAAACTCATGATTTCTTGTTTTTCTTCCAAATGTTTCTCTCCAATTCTCAAGTCATGGAATCATTTTTTCATAGGTAAATGTTATATGTACATCAGGACATTCATATCGGTGTTCTCTCCCCTCACATGGAGAGGGACACACCACTTCTAATTTTATTCGAAGTGAGTTCCCTTCCATGTGAGATGGTGGACATCAGTATGACACCGCATTATGTGCAAGAAGCATATTCATTTTTTCATTTCCCTTTTGGCCTTCATATAGTATTATACCTTTTAGAAGAGTTTCTATCCAAAATAAACTTAAAATGAAGAAAATAAAATAAAAATAAAGATTAAAAACGCACAAAATCTTCCAACAGGATCGGTGCCTGCTCGCCTATTTTAATTCCAACTAGGATTTTAAAAAATTTCAAGTCTCCTGGAGTATCAAATTTTCCGCCAGAACAGTTGGTATGTCAATGAAAGTTTCAAAGTGTTATCTTTGAAGAATTTCAAGTTTCTCATGTTGGAAAAGATGAATTGAAGGGATAAATTTGACATGATTATTAAGTGGGACCTGGTTTTCTTCAACTGACTTTTTAGCTTTTGAAATTGTTTGAAACTCCAATGGTTATTATCATTATAATATTGAGTTAATGGACAAATTTAGTCCCCATTTATGGCGGCCAAAGTCATAATTGAGCTCGTTTTCTATCATTCAATACCAGAAAATTATTCATCATCATTTTTAGTTTCAAATCTCTGTATAATTTTCGATTTCAGCTCTCATAAAAAAATTTCATTTTCGTCTAAGTCTTGGTTGTGCTGTTCTGACGCGAATTCATTTTGCCGATTAGAAATTGAAGTGCTCAGATTCTATTGATTATTCCGTTATATTCTAGGAGACGGACATCCAAGCTAAACTTCAATCACCTACGGTAAAGGGGCGAATTAATTTTAAGGAAACTGTATACACACAGGCATCAAGTTGCTGATTTACAATATTCTTTAAAAAACAAATACATCTTTGTAGTTTTATTCTCTTTTTATTTACGTTCTTGTTGTATCAAAAAATAAAATAAAATCATATTATTCTATAATTTTATTATTGTAACCGGCAAGTATGGTTCTACCATGACCTATGTTTCAAAATTTTCATCTCTCCTTGGAAGATTAGTAAGCCCATCAGGTCATTTGCATTGTTCAAGCAGCTCTATGTAAAGTTTTGCCCAGTTTCATGGTGCTTCTCTTTTTGGTGATGCTTGATTTTAAGCCTCAAAACTTGGGGCTGTTTCGACTTTGTTACAAGTTCTGATTAGTTCGGCTAGTCAGGATTATGGGTCAGCTTGTTCCAAATGTTCTTCCGGCCAGCAGGGTGCTTGGTTTGGTATCTTTCAATATTTAAAACCTCTTCGAAGGTTTGGAATCCGGCCAGCAGGCAAGCAGCCTGCCTGTCCAACTGTTAGTTTCTTGGCAAAACTCGAATTCAGGCGGCAGGATTTTTGTATTGTTCATATAGATTCAACTGTGTACTTTATGTTGGGATTAGACCGATTGTAACGTTAATTTTGTAAGCCCGGGGATGCTGGATTAATTGTACTCTAATTTTTTATCCCGATCAGAAAAAAAAAAAAAAAGGAGGAAGAAGCACAAATAAGTGTAAAATACACAAATCACTCGCCATGTAAAATAGGACTTGCAATATGGTGTTTTGGATGCGTCTCCACATGTTTATAGGTGCCCCTGAAGAACGTAAAAATGCTGTTATGCGCCGTCCAGGTGGTGGAAGTGTTTGTGGAAACTTGAAATCCTCTCAGACTTGTATCTTCGTCTGGATTGTGTTCCATGACGCTATCGTTTGTCTTGCAAATCTGGTATACCAAAAATCTGGGATTGACATCAGGTTTGCAAGATGCGGTTTGGAGGAAACTAGCAGTCATATTCTATTTAATCGTGCTTTCATGAGGTTGACATGGTACCAATTGATATAGCATTGGTTGAACTACGTAAAGAGAATCAGAATGGACAATTGTTAGGTCTGGTCTGGTGGCTGCTATGGTGAGACAGAAACCAACTTCA
>NC_036241.1:16301172-16319380 GCF_002742605.1 Olea europaea var. sylvestris | reverse complement strand
AAAAAAAAAAAAAAAAAAATTGATTACTCCAAGAATTTTATAAACAGATACCTAGATACAAGTTTTTCAGCTAAAATTTCGAAGTATCTCACCCACTAACCAATAATCCTTACTAAAATTAACAAAATTTATCAAACCCAAGACCTCAGATAAAAATATGGAATTGTGCGGACCAGGTTTATAAAAAGAATAAATTGACTACTTCAAGAAATTAACAAACAGATAAGAAAGGTCCACAATAAGGTTAATCTTTTTTTTTCTTGGGAGTCAGGTAGCTTTAATAATTAATCATTAACAACATATTCAATTTGAACATTTATATACTACATATTTCATATACATACATATATAGTTCTTGAGAGTGTGTTGACGGGAAATATATATTACCTTTAATTAGCAGGGCAAGACGTCATTGACCTCCGAGACTTGGGGAGAGTGGCTACAGCTATTGAATAACAAAGGGACGCTCTTTTTTCTTTGCTTTGGTAGAAAAAAGAATAGATATTCTACAGAACTCCAGAGAGAGAGCGAGAGAGAGAGTATATCTTGGATTGCTGAAAAATACGGTGAAGCTGTTTGTTTTCTAAAACACACAGAACAATTTAACTGCAATAACTGTAACTGTTGGTATCAAGCCAGAATTTGGTGCCCTTTATCCACCAATTCTTTAATGTGGCCACATAATTATTTTTTAGTTATATCAATTCCTCATTGTGCAATGAATTATTTCTAGCTCGATAATACTTTCAGTGTTAAATTTGATGTTGAATGTACAGATTAAAAGCATATTTTGAAAGTAATTATAAACTATTTAAATTATAAATAGATGAAAATAGATAATGAATAAGTAAGTAGTATTACTATATTTAATTGATAAACATGAACCAAATATAGGCTAAGTCCCAGTTCGGTAACACCATTATTTCAAAATTCTATTTTTCATACTCATTTTCAATCACACATTCTCATAATAAAATATTTTTCATGTAAACCTTAAACTTTTTTCTACTTTTAACCACACATTGATAAAAAAGTTGCTATTCAAAAATTCTTTCTTTTTAAAAAAATTATGTCAAACAAGGGCTAAAACTACTCAAACCAATTATTACATGAATTAAACCAAAAATAGCATTAAAAAAATTATGTTTAACAAGGGCTAAAACTACTCAAACCAATTATTACATGAATTAAACCAAAAATAGCAGCATCGCTATTCATAGCAGTAAGCAACTTGCGATTATGTAAACAATAATAAAGATTTCAATAAATCATTGCTCGATCGAGTATTATTGTCATTTGAGAGAGTTAGATAAGACTAAGTATTTCTAAATACAAACACCTCACATGTTTTACTGCCTTAATCTTGAATTGTCTTATCCAATCTAACATACCAAATATGACAAAGAGTATTTACATTTACAAGTATACCAACAATTGGCTTCTCAGAATCAAGGGGAAGAGAACGAACATAAGAACGTGTCTTTGCTAACAATGCTTAAGATTTATAGCTTTTTGTGGGCAAGAAGCTATAAGCCTGCAATCATTTTAGACTCATCTCTGCACCAAGTAGTTTTTCAAGTAAAACCCTCTTAACTTGCATCCATAATTCAATAAATTTGAATTTGATTTTCGTTTAGAAAAAAAAGAGAGAAATCAGAGAACTAACAACTTTGGCTAGCATGTCACGTAATGAATCTTGAGAGTACTATTTCTGCATCTCTTTGACCAAATTCGTCCACATTAGGATTATTCATTAATAGTTGATCAAATTAGATGGATTCACCCTCTGAACCAAGAAATTCTAGTTCTAGAAGTATAATGCCCTTGTTTGAGCCCCATTTTGAGGGGAAAAATGAATTTTTAAATAGTGTATTTATGAAAAATGCGTGGTCAAAAAATAAGGAAAAGTTTTGAATTTACGTGTAATATTATTTTATTGAAGAATGTGTGATTGAAATAATACCAAAATGCTGTAGAAGAATTTATTTTTTCTAAAGAATGGGGATCAAATAAGGGCATTAATATAAACAAATTGATGTCCATTCGAAGGAATTTTTTATGATTGTATCGTAGCCCCTATTTCATTAGGAGAAAAATCTAAGGGTGGCAAACATGCAAAGAGGTTGCAGGCTCGGCTCAATTTATGAGCTGCTCAAGCTTATTTTGAGATGATATATGAGCCAGTCTAGCTCACATTTTTTTTTTCATGAGCCAGCCGGCTTATTTTTTATTCCTCATTTTCGGCTTACTTTATTAATATATTGAAAAAGTTGCTCATTTAGTTAATTTAATTTTTTTCAAAACGAGCCGACTTGATTTGTTTACTTGTGAGGCACACACTCCAAATAGCCGAGCCGATCATATAATTTGAACTCGAGCCAAGACCGAGCTCTACGATAGAATCAATCCATTACCTCCACCAGATAAAGCACAAAATGATGCCACAACAGCCAAAAAACATAAACAAGAGACCATCACCATGCCCAAGAAGTTAAGATTCTTACCCTTTTTTCATATTATTCTCTGCTTAAAGTAACGAAAGCATCATTCTTCGTTAACAGTAAACAAATCCCACCATTATTATAAAATTTGTAATTTACCTGAATAAATAATCTTGTCACCTTCACAGTTCGGACAAAATGGCGGCCCAAACCCTAAGCCCACTCCATCGCCCGCTCCACCATCTCAAACCCAAAACCGTAGGTACCCAGACCTTAACTGCAAAACTCAAGTGTAGCCGTATTATCATTACCTCCAAGATCCGAGCGGCCGTGATCGGCGGAGGTCCTGCTGGATCCTCCGCCGCCGAGGCCTTGGCTACCGGCGGAATCGAGACATTTCTCTTTGAGCGCAGTCCTGAAGCCGCCAAGCCATGCGGTGGCGCCATCCCTCTCTGCATGCTCGATGAATTCTCCATCCCACATCACCTCATTGACCGGAGAGTCACCCACATGAAAATCATTTCTCCCTCGAATCTTACCGTTGATTTTGGCAAAACCCTGAAGTCCCACGAGTTCATTCCCATGCTCCGCCGTGAAGTACTGGATAATTTCCTCCGCCTCCGCGCCGAGAGACTTGGCGCCAACCCTATCAAAGCCCTCGTCACTCATATAGACGTCCCAACCTCAAATAATTCGCCCTATATTATTCATTATATATTAAACAACACCCAAAACACCCTCGCCGTCGATGTGATTGTCGGGGCCGACGGCGCCAATAGCCGTGTGGCAAAAGCCATAAAAGCGGGAACATACAGATGCGCCATCGCCTTTCAGGAGAGGATCAAATTACCCGACGGAAAAATGGCTTATTACGAAAATCTCGCCGAAATGTACATCGGTAACGACGTATCACCCGATTTTTACGCCTGGGTTTTTCCCAAGTGCGACCACGTCGCGGTCGGCACCGGAACTGTGTGCTCAAAAGAGAACATCAAAACGCTACAGCGTGGTATCAGAGCAAGAGTGAATTCAAAAATCAGAGGTGGAACTATTATCAAAGTCGAGGCCCATCCAATACCCGAGCATCCACGTCCAATCCGGGTTCGTAACCGGGTTGCTCTAGTCGGAGACGCAGCAGGGTACGTGACAAAATGTTCTGGCGAGGGGATATATTTCGCTGCCAAGAGCGGACGAATGTGCGGGGAGGCAATCGTGAGAGCCTCAGAATCCGGTAACAGGATGATCAGTGAAGAGGATTTGAAAAGGGAGTATTTGAGAAAATGGGATGATGAGTATATAACTACGTTCAGATTCTTGGACTTGTTGCAGAAAGTGTTTTACGGGAGCAATGCAGGGAGGGAGGCATTGGTGGAACTGTGTGGGAACGAGTATGTGCAGAGGATGACATTCGAGAGCTATTTGTACAAGAAATTGGCAGATGGGAATAGGTGGGAGGATTTGAAGATGGTGATGAATACAATTGGTAGCTTGATTAGGTGTAATGTTGTTGGGAGGGAAATGGATGAATTTGATAAACGAATTCTTGCTCAAATCTAGATTGCCATTTTGTATTATTTGGCAAATGATTTCTTGCAAAATTGTGGTGTTGTCTTCTCCTTCCTGGTTTGTTGTAAGCTGATTCATCAATCATAAGAAATCATTAACTTGAAAACATGAGCAAAAAATCCATTCATGAGTGTTCCATATGTTCTGTGGAAAATGAATATTAGAATTTCCAAATGCATCAGACAATAGAATTTCCAAATCCATTCATGAGTGTTGTCAGTATGAAGTTTTTCACTGCGTTTGATTGTAAACATGAAATTTGCATGTAAAGAAAATAAATTCTAGATAATTCAATTCTCAAGAATTTATTTGTATGAAAATTGTCAATTAAATGTATTTGATTGATTTAATTTTCAACCTAAAAAATATTATACTTGTAGAGGAAGAGAGTAAATTTTCTGAAAAATAAAATCATACGCCCCTTAAAGAAAATATTTTCCTTGATTTTGAGGAAAATATGGTCACATGATCAAAAGTAGGAAAATATTTTTCATGGAAAAAATGGTAATCAAACAGTACAAAAATAGGAATTTGGGTGAAAAAACACATTTTCCATGGAAAATAGTGGCAAAAAGAACAGAATGGGACTCGTTGTTGCGTTTTTCTATTGCAAGTGTACGATATTGAACAAGTAATATAATGGACATTTGAATCCGAATGATCTTCCTACAGGCTATTATTTATTCTTAGCTGACTATTTTCAATTCTATTTGACAAAAAACAATGTATGATTTGTGATTGTTGATCTACATTATACTAACTAATTGAATGTTATCAGATACACACAAAAATCAAATTAGGCTTTTAAATATGGAGATATTAGGGCATCCAATTTCATTTATCGATCACCTTTAATTCTCTAATCAAGATTTATAATATAACGTAGTGTTCAATCGAATTCATCTAACACATTCAATTTATCCCTCTCGATTTCAAATTGATTATATTTAATTAAGTCAATTCCGTATCTTTATGTGAATCCGGATATACTTTTAGTTAAACGCGTTAGATCCCTAAAGAATCCATGTAATGAACACATTAACTAGAAAATATATTTCTATGCTTCTATACTAATTCTCGAATTTTACTACGTGATCTAAACCTAAAACTCACCTCTCAATTCGTAATAGAATCACAAGATCAATGAATTATTTGCCTACTAATTCAAGCATTAAACACTATAAATAAACTCGACACGTGGAATTGAGAACTAGAATCTTGAAAATTGAATTAAAGGGTTTTAGATAAACTAAATTGTTCTTCCTCACAAAAATTTTAGTTACTCATATTGCATGAAGAGAAACAACAAATGATATTTGAGTACGTCATTGAGTTTTGAACTAAGATATAGAGAAGTTCATGAATCTTGCACCAAGATACTCTTTTTGCCCCCAAATTAATGCTTCAAACTCATGATTTCTTGTTTTTCTTCAAAATGTTTCTCTCTAATTCTCAAGTCATGGAATCATTTTTTCATAGGTAAATGTTATATGTATATCAGGACATTCATACCGGTGTCCTCTCCCCTCACATGGAGAAGGACACACCACTTCTAATTTTGTTCGAAGTGAGTCCTCCTCCACGTGAGATGGTGGACATCAGTATGATACCGCATGATACCGCATTATGTACAAGAAGCATCTTCATTTTTTCATTTCCCTTTTGGCCTTCATATAGTATTATACCTTTTAGAAGAGTTTCTATCCAAAATAAACTTAAAATGAAGAAAATAAAATAAAAATAAAGATTAAAAACGCACAAAATCGTCCAACAGGATCGGTGCCTGCTCGCCTATTTTAATTCCAACTAGGATTTTAAAAAATTTCAAGTCTCCTGGAGCATCAAATTTTCCGCCAGAACAGTTGGTATGTCAATGAAAGTTTCAAAGTGTTATCTTTGAAGAATTTCAAGTTTCTCATGTTGGAAAAGATGAATTGAAGGGATAAATTTGACATGATTATTAAGTGGGACCTGGTTTTCTTCAACTGACTTTTTAGCTTTTGAAATTGTTTGAAACTCCAATGGTTATTATCATTATAATATTGAGTTAATGGACAAATTTAGTCCCCATTTATGGCGGCCAAAGTCATAATTGAGCTCGTTTTCTATCATTCAATACCAGAAAATTATTCATCATCATTTTTAGTTTCAAATCTCTGTATAATTTTCGATTTCAGCTCTCATAAAAAAATTTCATTTTCGTCTAAGTCTTGGTTGTGCTGTTCTGACGCGAATTCATTTTGCCGATTAGAAATTGAAGTGCTCAGATTCTATTGATTATTCCGTTATATTCTAGGAGACGGACATCCAAGCTAAACTTCAATCACCTACGGTAAAGGGGCGAATTAATTTTAAGGAAACTGTATACACACAGGCATCAAGTTGCTGATTTACAATATTCTTTAAAAAACAAATACATCTTTGTAGTTTTATTCTCTTTTTATTTACGTTCTTGTTGTATCAAAAAATAAAATAAAATCATATTATTCTATAATTTTATTATTGTAACCGGCAAGTATGGTTCTACCATGACCTATGTTTCAAAATTTTCATCTCTTCTTGGAAGATTAGTAAGCCCATCAGGTCATTTGCATTGTTCAAGCAGCTCTATGTAAAGTTTTGCTCAGTTTCATGGTGCTTCTCTTTTTGGTGATGCTTGATTTTAAGCCTCAAAACTTGGGGCTGTTTCGACTTTGTTACAAGTTCTGATTAGTTCGGCTAGTCAGGATTATGGGTCAGCTTGTTCCAAATGTTCTTCCGGCCAGCAGGGTGCTTGGTTTGGTATCTTTCAATATTTAAAACCTCTTCGAAGGTTTGGAATCCGGCCAGCAGGCAAGCAGCCTGCCTGTCCAACTGTTAGTTTCTTGGCAAAACTCGAATTCAGGCGGCAGGATTTTTGTATTGTTCATATAGATTCAACTGTGTACTTTATGTTGGGATTAGACCGATTGTAACGTTAATTCTGTAAGCCCGGGGATGCTGGATTAATTGTACTCTAATTTTTTATCCCGATCAGAAAAAAAAAAAAAAAGGAGGAAGAAGCACAAATAAGTGTAAAATACACAAATCACTCGCCATGTAAAATAGGACTTGCAATATGGTGTTTTGGATGCGTCTCCACATGTTTATAGGTGCCCCTGAAGAACGTAAAAATGCTGTTATGCGCCGTCCAGGTGGTGGAAGTGTTTGTGGAAACTTGAAATCCTCTCAGACTTGTATCTTCGTCTGGATTGTGTTCCATGACGCTATCGTTTGTCTTGCAAATCTGGTATACCAAAAATCTGGGATTGACATCAGGTTTGCAAGATGCGGTTTGGAGGAAACTAGCAGTCATATTCTATTTAATCGTGCTTTCATGAGGTTGACATGCTACCAATTGATATAGCATTGGTTGAACTACGTAAAGAGAATCAGAATGGACAATTGTTAGGTCTGGTCTGGTGGCTGCTATGGTGAGACAGAAACCAACTTCAACATGGGGGAAAAAATTACCAGCAGTGTAAGGGCTATGTACTGAATTTGTTTCTTTTTGTACATTTCTTTCATATGCATATGCATATTCTATTCGTATTCAAAAATTCATTACTGCCCATCGGTATTAAGATGAAAAACAAAATGCAACTGAAATATTGAATCCATATTTGCACAAAAATAATTTGGCTGGTTAACACTTTAGATATCTATGATAAACAATGTCATCATCTCTGAACATCATGAAGTTGAGACAAAGAAACCTCGTTCATTTCACTATATGTAACATATACACCTCCAATCGGGTAACGGTCGGGAATAGTTGTAGACTGAAACACAAATCAACCCCAAAAAATTGCTTTGCTCAAGTCCTTCCAAATCCTCCTATTTTCTGTAGATAGGCGAAATCGCCAGAAACTTCTCTAGTTGTTGTATTGATAGAAAGAAAAGGCAGCAATTATGCAGGAGAATCATGATTCATCACAAGGTCAGGGTCCATTATTGGAGGAGATAATGGTGGGACAGCCGCTTCATGAAAGGTTGTCATTTCTAGAGTTTTTCTAGCTGTTGCTTGAGACTCTTGGTTTCTACCAATCTTACGTGATGGATGTGATTGAGAGGCAACAGCCGAAGAGGAATTACTGCTGTCGATGGATGCTAAGAACTTGTCCTTCGAGAGAGTTCCTTGGGCAGAAGAAATCAAGGAGCTAAATACCCCCGACTCCCTCAAACCTTGGACTATGGCCTGAAACAGGAGCAAGATACAATATTTTTAACATAAACATAAACTAAAAACAGGAATGACATGTATAGTATGTTCGACTCAAACTACACTAGGCTCCTGTTTGATTTAGCTAAAAATCAATTTTTTATAAAATTTTGATAGAAGTTGATGAAATGTGTGGTTGAAAATGAGTTTGAAGAAAAAAATGAGTTACAGAAAATGGGGACCAAAAGAGGCTAGCCTAATTAAAGAGGGAGGGGGGGAAAAAAAAAGAAGGCTAAAGATCTTATTAGTCTCACTATCCATCACTGTATGAGAGAGCTTTGCAGCACAGAAGCGCTAGTTTTTATACAACCTGGTAAAATCAAAGCTTACCATGGGAGCATAGATGCGCGTCAATATGCCCTTCCTTAATAATTTCAAATTGACGGTCTTATCAGTCCACACCACGCGTTCACGATACCTGGAGTAGCAACAAAAAATAAGTAAATATTTCAGCTATTCCATCAACACATTAGTTTTATGAAAATTTTACTTCAGTAGAATCTCACACAGGTGTTTTTTTTTTTTTTTTTCCCCTTCCACATAAATAAGTCGCAGAAAATAATGATATAGAAGAAAATAAAGTTATTTTACGCAAATTGAATGTTACCAGTTTAGCATCTCCTCCTCTGTGGCAGTAGAAGCAATTAGAAATGCCTGTGATTAAATCAAGAATACTTGTGTCACCATAATTTAATAAGTTGTCACATTTAATGACCTATATTGATTTGATATACACATGAAAAATAAGCTTTCGTCAAAAGGTTCAAAAGGATCAAGGCCAGTCCTAAAGAATCAAAACTGATGATAGGATAGAGAGTGATACAGGAAAGAGAAACGTTACCGAATATTAAGTCAAACTACATGGACCTGAACACTTGTGTAATATCATCTCTAATCGACAAAATTGCAAATAAATGGCATCTATCATCAGCTAACTATATTAAGTATTATTAGTAAAACCCAACAATGTCTTAGCATAACACAAGTTGATGCCGTAGATACATGCTTTAACTTAAATAGGAGAAAAATGCCTACGCAATTCTAGGATATAAGTTATCACTAGCTACGTACCACATAGAACAGAACCAGCTTCCAGGAATCGAGATGAACAATCAGATTAGATTCAAGGTTTGACAAGAAAGGTGGAATCATAGATTATTTTCGTGCTCCTGAAAAATCCCTTTCATTAAGACTTAATGCATCTCTGTTATTGGTTTATTGCTTTAAATCACTTCATTTTAGTTACAACTTATAGTGGCAGTCATTAAAAGATAGAATCAAAAGCAGTCAAAAGACTTGGACAGGATATGATAAGAATGGAAAAAAGTTCAAGACATGTAAAAATTGCAGCTAAAACATCTCCATTATCTGTTTATTGTCCAGCAGCAGTCCACGGTGTGTGTCAGCAGGTGCTATTCTGGTACAAATAGCATCCAACCACATTAAAAGGAATAAAGAAGAAACAATCTACGTTATAGCTTTGTAATCCAAGTGATTAAATGTTGGCTTCCTCTATGAAAAAGCTTCTAGAAGCCTAGATCTTTTATGGTCTGAAAGCTGAAGATAGGGAAGTGATTCATTCAGACAGTGCTCGTAATTCAACTAAATGACAAGGCAATTCAGGTTTTAAAATATACTAATCATCAACACATAGCATGATGGATTGCGACTAGTGGAAGAAGCCTGTTGAAGTTAAATCTGTATATACATGTTTATGTAAGGACTTCGGTAGAAACATTATGACAAGGGAAGAGAAAGGGAAAAAACAAGAAGAGGCAGGAAGAAAGAGAATACTTCAACTAGGAAAATTAAGAGCGGCTGAGCACTATTTCAACTTTTGTCACTAGAATCCTTCTGAAAATAGGAAAAAACGCTTCACTCCAAATATTGGTACTGACCCCTTTCTTCTTCTGTATTGTTGAAAAAAGAAAGTTAAAATGTGACCAATTCGAAGTAAAGGACCTTTCTGTAAATGATGTTTAAATCTAATTTCAAACCTAAAAATGCACAACAATGGGGCTCATCCACTAAATATATCGCAGATAAAATCCACCATCAGATCTAACAGAGCGCTGTTCTAGGTTTAAATTGCTTTTGATTTATCAGCATCATGTCGCTTACTTTCATCAGTAATAATAACACATTAACTCCATTTATTAATTCATCCGTTATTTCTTGATATTTAGCTGCTAATGTAAAATCAGACAGAAATCAATCAGAAGCATGATTTCCTAATCTTACTCATGGATTGTATGAGAACTAATAAGCTTGCAAATCTCTCAAGAATATGCATGCAAGTTTCAATCGATGGGAGGCTGTTGCTCACATAGTTCAGTTGTACCGATTAGAGACTTATCCAGAAATAGCATAACCAACTATAAAGGGCCAAAAACCAAGGCCAGAAAACTCACAGCTCTATCAAATTCCAACATAAAGCATCGCTTAACATCCTCCTTTGTTGGCTTGCAACCACATCGATCCCTCCTAGAAGTCAAGTCAGAGAACTTGGCATATGTGTAATGTAAGACAGCAGCCTCTTCCAATTTGATCTCACTGTCAAAAGTTACTTAGAAATAAACAGTAGAAGCCTATAAAGAAATACAACTATGTGGAAGAGCTAAAGTTGATAGAAATAAAAAAACAGAAAGATGGATAAGCAGAATTGATCCTTTACATAAGATATGGAATGGATAAGATACTTATAAAAGGTACGGCAATAAGTGTAAGTATTAAGATAATAACATACTTTGGAGTTTTCATATAATTGTGCCATCTGTGTGCACCATTGGGGCGAAGATGGTCTTGAACTCGAGCAGCTGATTTCCCATTTCCATAAGTCAAAAAGTAGTTTGGATTACCACGGACTGATTCTTTATACATGCCAAAATATGTATCTTTTGGTAAATGGTCATAGTTCTTCTTGAACAATGATACCTATAAGATAGATTCAACAAAGGAAAAGTAATCCAAATGTAGTACCTCAATAATCAGGTTCATGAACATATTATGGTATGAAGAGGCTTTCAGGCAAAAGGTTTCTTAAGCTTTTGAAATGCCTTTTATCAATAGGGAAAAAAAATCATTTTAAAGTTTGTCAAGATCAAATTAAGCAATTGCTTGTTCTGAATGCATCTCTGGAAAATCAAACAGCTGTGTCTATCTGTTAAGTAGACAGTAGATGGTAGCATATTGAGCTGCTATGCATATGGATAAAACAATTCAGGACAAATTTTATTCGCTATAGTTTATATTCCTACATCCTCGACACATCCATAAATTTGTAAGATCAATTGCCAATCAATGAAACAAAGGCAGAGGTCGATCCAGCACTCAGCGTGGCCCCTGTGATGGATCCACCGGGAAAAAAAATGGTGTGTATATATACACACACACACAACATTTATTGAAATGGTGTGTAGATCATATGGAAGTGTGTTTACCTTTTCTTGTGAGATACTTGGTTTTGATTTCTTTGACAACATTCCTCCTTTTAAATTTAAACACGGTAAATAATAACTAAATATCAACTAAGAATTGTACCAATGTTCAACAAAAAGAAGGGTAGCTCATATGGTAGAAGGGCCATTTTGTGCGTTAGAGGTATGGGGTTCAATTCTATGCACTTCCACCTTTTTTTTTTTTTAATACAATAGATAATAACTAAACAATTATATATTATTAGTTTTCATTTTTGAAATAATTTCTTTTAAACTCGAATTATTACTCCATGATATATATATATATATATATATATATATATATATACACACACACACTTTTATAGTTAGTTATTATTCCATGATATATATACTGTTATTGTTAGGTTTTATTAATTTATTTTATATTCCAAATTTGGACAATCTAAGTGCTCCTCTTTATTTTTTCAAGATTTCAAAAAATATTTTTTCTTTTGGGGTCAAAAATAGTTTTAGTTTAAAAATCATTATTTTCAAAATTTTGCATAACCTTCGCCTAAACTCGGAGCTTGTCTTTACCATTCAATCATCCTTTACGTATGTTTCGCTTAATTTCCTAAAAAGCTTGAAACTTGATCATACATATATGATTGAAAAGTATATTTTTTTTCCTTATTATTTTAAGTTGTATTGGATTATATTTTCAAATGTATATGACTTTTTACGTTTTAGTGCATTTATATATTGATTGAAACTTTGTTAATATTATTTAATTAAATATTAATAAACAATCTTATTATTGTGACCGTTAACGACCGCCTTAACTGACTTAATATCCTGGATCCGCCACTAATTCAAAGGTGATATAACTTCAAGAGTAGAAATATAAGTAAACCAAAAGAATGTAAGGATTACCTCTGTGAAAGGATCCTTGATGTCGTCTCGTTCAACACTGCTCTCCTGAGGAAGAAAAATAGAGTGGTGAAATTTGATCAAGATTACTGATGTCGCGTGTGCCTTTTCAAATGTTTGGGTAGGTCATATTTTACATTTTTCAATTATTCAATGCCATGGAATTAACACTTAGTACACAAACACATATATTAATAGATCGCATACACAAACAAAACATATGCCATATCACTTACATAATTGGGGAAGACAACCATGTCCACACTCCCAGGCACCTCAAGCAGTATTTGTCTTAAAGAATACTCCCGTGCACCAGCTGGATGTATCATTTCATCAGTGTCTAGATGAATTATCCAGTCCATGCCAGCATCCTAGCATTAAAATAAGTAAAACTTCTATTCTCTCTTAAGTAGAAATGCTGTTAAACTTCTCCAACACTCAGTAATGAACTGTCATACCCTAGCCATGACAATTGCCATTTCCATATTAAGAGATTGCTTCACGAAAAGCTCGTAATTGCAAGGCTTGTAAAAGAAACTCGACAACCATGTTTCATTCCAGATGCGGCTGAAGCAACATGAGATAAGGTTACTAGTATGAGAAAGCTGATCACTAATACATGGGATGAGATTTGACGAGGGTTTATATGGGATTACAGAAACGGTCCAAGAGAATAACCCTATTAAATCCTATGCTGTTTGGCAAATAGAAGTGGTACATATATAACTGGCGAGATGCAAAAATCACAACACAGATCACTTACCTCTTTGCTTGTTGCTCTTCCAGCTCTCGGGTTCTGTATATTACTTTCACTCCCTGCAAAAGGAAAAGAAGATTTTTTGCTAATTGATTTAGAAACTACATCTTTGTGAAGTGGAAGTTTTCACAAGTTGGCAAGATACTTATTAATCCAGTTCCTGCCTACTCCTTCTGAAATGATTCCAGAAGGGTGTAAAATAGATGACCTAAATTTCAAAAAAGGGCAGAACCCTGGAATTTGGCAGCTTATCTACCATAGAAAAAAAATTATAGAAGAACCTCTAATGATGTTCAAATAGACAAAACGATGATGACTCTTGTCCAGCTCCAGTAGATTCAAACTGGAAGTCGCCTAAGATTGCTTAAGAATGGACAAAGGAAGTTCCAGACACTGTTTCATCCCACATGCTAGCTTGCAGCATCAAATCACACCCTAAAATGCATTTAGTACTAAGTGCTTGTTTTTGTTTCATTATAAGCTCCTTAAAATTTAGAGGTCAGGGGTCAAACTTTAATTTAACCATACATTATCACATAATAATTTTAGCAACCTATAGTGAAACCCAAACAAGCACCAAGTGAATTCAATCTCTATTCTCGAAAATGATTAGCAGAATGAAGTGGCTGCAGGATAACCATTTTCACTCAACCACATAATGAAAGATAAATTACTTTTAAACCTGTGTTTTGAGAAGGAAAAAACGGGTTTTTACTTTGAAAACAAAGTGTCGCGGACAAACCCTTCAGACATTTTGTTTGAATACAAGAGCCTTTTGAGAAGACCACAACAGCTTAGGGCCAGAGATTAGATCTGCCCTAAGGCTAATGTAATCCAAAGACCACTAAACTATAATGAATTATATAGTCCTATTTGAGAAAAAAATAGCACATTGTCAGTTTATATCAACTAACTACTTTTATATGGTTATTGAAAATATATATCACCACTGTGTGTCAGGAAAACTAAATCCAATAACATAGAGGGATCTAGCTGCAGGAAAAACTCATGGGGGACCAATGCAATTTTCCACTTGCAAGGAGGTATTTTTTATTATATACACAAAGTGATGGACAGTGGGTGTAAGTGATTACACAAGGAAACAACACGTGAAACATTTTTTTTTTAATCACACAACATAGTTTATTCAGTTGACCAGAAATCAGTCTAAACGTCTTTCTGTTCCGTGCCTCTCTACAATTCCCTTGAAGACCATTATAGTTTTGCAGGTGAGTTTTTCTTTTCCTTTTTTATGACATAGGATTTCAGTAGAGTGTGTTGCAAATCCGAAGTGACTATATTGGCCTTAGAGAAAGTAATTAGTGAGTCAAAAGAGTAGATGAAAAGTATAGACAAGAAAAAAACTCACAGGAATGGATTCAAGGACTTTGGAGACAGCAGGAGATGCAGCCTTCCCTTCAACAAAAAGAAAAAAGGTTGATACCCCAATAACTTTATGATAGAACATCCATGGCAGTATCTGATCTAAGCCAGCTGATGTACTTGTCGTAATACATATCTGCAGATAATGAAGCAAATAATTTAAGGCAGTGTACTAAATAGGAAATAGTTTGATCATGGGATTGGGATGCCAAGAATTTAGCTCTCAATTTGAAGCAAATTTTAATATCTAAATATGTTCAGGTAGAGAGATTTAAATCTATAAAATAAGCGTTGAAAGATTTGTTTCCCTACGAAAATATTCCTTCAACTCTTATTATGGGGCCAACATTATGATTATGCAATGAACTTGCAATAAAAACTCCATATAATGTTATATAAGACAATGAGCATAAACTTCATATAATAACACACCCATGTAGCCAACACATTGACTACAGGTCCTAACTGCTATTCTGAATCCCTTAGTCTTCATCATCAGATCTTCAAACACAACCATGTTTCAAGCATAATCTTCGTTTAATGTTATAAAAGATAAAATAACATGAGAAACATCTGGGACCATTTACTCAGTCCAGAAGGTAAACATCAAATTTCAAAGGTTTAAGGAGCTTCTAATGCCAGGGATTCTAAGGAATTATAGTAGAGGCCATATTTTTAAAAAATCTCTGTTTCCACATTACTGGAAAAGAAATTTCAACTCTTTTGTTGGATTTCCATCTAATTACTGGATGTAGCCTTTTTTCTTTTTCTTTTTTTTGCACCCACTTAAATTACAAAAACAAGCAAAACCCATTTGACATCAATCATCCCAAAAATCAGATCATCCCGTACCCAAAAAAAAATGATGAAAAAAAAAAAACCTTTGGCTTAAGATCGGAGTCAAACTTGAACTTCCAGTCCCTATAATAAGGAAATGACAATGCATTGGAGTGTCCCAAGAGCATAGAGCAATCAGAAGAAGAAGAGTGGCCAACAGTGGCTAAAGGAGAGGTATCCATGCCAGGGAACTTGGTGTGGGAGTCATCAGGGGACCATCGGGAGACGGGATCATCTACGATACCTCCGCCGCGCCACTGGAGTACGAAGGCGAAGAGCGCTAATGAGAGGGGGAGGAGGGTCAGTAGGAGAAGGATTTTGGCGGTGAAAAAGTGGTGGTTGCTGTTAGAGGACGGTAGTTGGGACCTCAAGGAGGTGTGCATACCCGCCATCTGGCCTAGTTCGTAGGGGTGAACTGGAGTTCCTTGGACTAGTGCGTAAAATGGGAGTTTATATGCTTTGCTTGTTTCGCTTACATTATTATGAAAATTTTAAAAATATTAATTAATTGTATAATCATTACTCATTTATTATTAACATATTTCATGAATCTGGGCGCTATCATGATAATCAGTTATTAGTCAAACATTAATTTTAAATATACATATTCACAAATTATTACTCTTTTTCATTATAATAACATTATAATTTTTCCCAAAAATAAACACCTATCTTGACCATGTGTAAAGTCAAGTCAAATATTATAATTTGTTACACATTTATTATCCATAGTCATACATATTAAACTTGTTTCTATTTCTTTTTTAATTATAATAAGACTATAAGTCTGTTTGAGAGTGATTTTGAAAATTGATTTTTTTATCGTTAGAATAAAAGTGGGGTCTACCTGTGAGAGAAGAGGTCAAATATAACGACTGAAATAGTGAAATAACGGTCAAAAAATCAATTTTTTGGACAAAAAAATCGCTGCCAAATAGGCTGTATAATTTTCGCAAACAAACACCCATCTTGTAAATTTGCATATATTAAAGCTTATTTTGGCAAAGTATTAATAATGACATTTTAGACTATTAGATTTGTGCCAAAAGTTTTGGTATTAGATGTGTTAAGGGATATATTCAAGTTAACGGGGGTGTCTCTATTTCAAAGTTTAATAGATTTCTTAATATTTATAAATTCTCATGGATTGTGTGAAATTTGATAGAATTTAATAGATTTCATAAGATTTGAATGGATTTCTATTTTGTAGATTTTAAAAGATTTTCATGAATTTTATAGATTTCAATGAATTTTATAGATTCTGGGTAAAATTTATAAATATGCTTAACATAAGCCACAAATTTTTACTTCTTCTTTAACGACTCATTCTTACACATATGCACGTTAATAAATCACAGAAAATGATCGAATCCTTGTTCAATTGTTTGTTAAACATTGAATATTATAACGGAGTTTCAATAAAAAATACACCCAATATTCAACAAAATGCGAGAGTGGAAGAGGACAAAAATATGTAGTGTTAAATAATCAAAGTCGTAATCAATATGAATTAGTTCAAAAGGTCAAAACCTTGTGAGACACAAACACACAGATGTACACATACATGACCACAAGGCAATTAATTCCATACCCCCAGAATTCTTATTGACCATGTAAACACAAAATAAAAAATTGTGGGATACCGTCCTCACATGTCTTGGCTAGGATTTGTAGGTATATATAGAAAACACACAGCTCTTCTCAAGAAAAAGGAATAGGTTACAGAACTTGAAAGATGAAGTTGTTCCAGTATGCATACTAGAAATCGTAGTTTATCATGATAATTTCCAGCACATCTATAAAATAGTAAACAATATATAGCTTCAATAAGAAAAAATAAGTTCAATAAAAAATCACATCTCAATATTCAACAAAAAATAGTAATCTTTCATAAATTATCATCAATTGAAAAGTTCTCATACACGATCTTTTCACAGTAGAGAAATGTGAGATAGAAAGAAGAAAAAAATTTCAAGATGGGGGGGAGGGAGAGAGGGAGGGAGAGAGAGAGAGAGAGAGAGAGAGAGGCGGTGGTGGTCGTGCAGAGGCGGAGGGGCCGTGAGTGTGGGAGGGACGATTTAGTACAAAAATTTCCTTGTATTGCAATTGGATAAATTAAGGTTGGACTATTCAACATTTTATGTGGTATTGTTATTGGTCCTCGATTAAGGACACCCCCTTAAATGTTTCAACACTCACTGAACTTTGACATATATCACGATTTACTTACTGAACTTCACAATGCTCCCACTGGCCACTCAACTTTAAGTCTTTGCACTCCATCACTCATCGGATGTTTTTCGTCCCTCATTCAGTCCACCAGGATTAAGGAATTCCTATGTGGCAGTTAAATCCTTCAAAATGTAAAATGAAATGTTTATGTGGTCTCTATATCATCAAATCTTGATTTTTCAGCCCAAACATGCCTTATCCTTGTGAAATGAAAAGTTCTTCAAAATGGGGAAAACATTAAGGCCCTGTTTGATTGCTAAACATTTTCCATGGAAAATGAAAAATAACAAAGATTTTCCAATTTTTGTTGCGTTTGGTAGGACAAATTTTCCATGGAAAACCTTTTTCACTTTCCTTGGTCACGTAGACAGTTTCCCACTTTTTGATGAATTTGAATTCTCATTTTCCATCTTACTGTAGCGAC
>NC_036241.1:16273836-16301106 GCF_002742605.1 Olea europaea var. sylvestris | reverse complement strand
TGAAAACAAATTTTAAGAATCATTGTAAAAAAATATTTCCCTTTAATTGACAATTTTCATATAAAACAAAGCCAAATGAAAATCAAAAGATATGTGATTTCCTTAATTTTTTTTTTGTTGGCAATGGAAATAAATTTCATCCCTAATACCAGTAAATTCTATCCATTTAATTGACAATTTTCATGTAAAACAAAGTCAAACGAATACCAAAAAATACTTTTATTTCAACATTTTTCACTTAGAAAATTATAGCAATCAAACACAAAAAATTGACAATTTTCAGGAAAACAATTTTTAGGCAATTCAATTCTCTAAAATTCATTTTCTTTCCACCCAAATTTCATCCTTATAATTAAACGGACCCCAATAGAAATCGTGGGAAAAATCAAGAATCCCCAAAATCATTTGTAACCCTAACCTCCCAAATCCATTCTACCTCCCCAAGCTTGACGAGAGGGCTGCTCAAGAGGTGGAGAACGCTCTCTATAAAACGGCCATTTTCCCTAGCACCTAGAGGGTAAAGCGGTGAAGACAGAAAATAGAGGTGTGGTGGCGGTTGATATTCGTTCTGTCACCCAAGGAGGAGAGATCAACGTCAACAGAATTATTCGTGAAATTGTGACCCAGAATTATGGAGTAATTCTGCATGTATTACTAAAGTCCTCTCTTTGTGGCATAGTGAACCTCCACGTCGTTGTTCCCCATTTTTTGGATCCTCTCATATGGATTCTGAGCTTCTATTGGGAAATTGAAAATGTGCATAAAATATGTATAGAATTGGCTCCAACATACCTTTAATTTATTACTATTTTTCTTAGAAGAAAACCTTTAAATTAATTATTAGTGTTGACACATAAAAATTCAGCCCAAATCGAACGGCCCAAGGAATGAAGCCCAATTGGAGGATCCCCAAATCAGATAGCCCAAAAAATGAAGCCCAATCAGACAATTCAGGATGAAAGCCCAAATAGGGAGGCTCGTGAACGCGGTAACACCATCGCCCAAGCTTGCAAGTCGCCCAGGATCTGAGCGAATGGAATGCCATGCAGTCGCCCAGAGCTGCTACTCTATTCTCGCCCAAACCTTCGAGTCGCCCAAGATCTTAGCAAACATGAAGTGTTATGGTTATCAAGAAGCGCAGTTATCAAAGCAGTTATTAAGCAACCTTATCACGTTCCACGATTCAAGTAATTCAATCGAAAACGGTTGAACGACAAAGAGTAATGGCAGCAGTTAAAAAAGACAGCTCCATGACAAGTTGGCCATTACGAGAAAAGTGGGCAGTTATAGAACGATCAAGTAATTTTTAGGCGGTTGATCACAAAGAGATCATCCAGTGAGTATAAAAGGAAGAAAAGATATAGAGCAAAAGACCCCGAATCAAAAAACTCTCGAACAGAAAACATGTAATTTTAAATTTCTTAGTTTAGATTTAAACACTTTTTTCAGTAACTCGTGTGCTTGCGCCCCTTGAAGGCATTCTGTTTTTACTTTTCGATTGTAAAGACATCACCAATAAAGAACACTCCTTTTTGGGATTTTGTCTCAAGAGGTTTGTCCCTTACACAATCGTCTAATCCCTTTTTAATTGTTAGCGACAAACTCGCGTGAAACAATTTGGCACGCTCGGTGGGACCAGTGGTGTTTGGTGTTGAAAATACAAAAGGTGAAACAATATGCTTCAGAGATCCGATAAGGAAGCAGCAAGTCAGGGAGGAGTCCAGTCTGTGATCGAGCGATATGAGGAGCAGCATGCCTCTCCACGAACAGATGGACAGAATCAGAGCAGTAACAGTCGTTACGAACTAATGACAGAGTTGAGTCCTCGAACCATGCGTACACTACTTGGAGAACTCACATAAGATGTCGTTGAACAGGTAAATTTTCGAAGTATTCATAATATGGAAAGATTTACCCAAAATGGGAATGCACATTATGACAACATGGTCAAACAACTAAACACTTTGAACGAAATAATGAATAAGTTAGTAGGCCAAATATGTCAACCGGTTATGCCTCTTGCAAATCACTTCCAAACTAGGACAATTGTGGGACATAATCCCTCAGTCCTAAATCTGAATCAAGGGATAAAACCACTTTCTGGTCCCTCTACTTCAAACCAAGGGGGTGGTGCAGTGCCAAATCAGAACAATGGTAGTGGTACGCCTAACTTGGGGGGTAATCCAAATGTAAGAGATAATGTCCTAAACAATTGACAGAATACCCCACGTGTTAATGAGGGAATAGATGTTCAGGCTAATGGTAATGACCCTAATCATGGTAACTTTGTTGCCAATCAAGGACCAAACATCAGGCCTCATACAAATCAACCGGTTAACCAACATGTAGGAATTCCATATGACCCCAACGTTATATTGAGGAATCAGATTATGGAAATCGTACAGGATCAGATGGCCTTTGGGGTGCGTCCTGTCATTAGGCCGACTTACACAAAGTCATATCCTGATTGAGTAGACCAAGCATATCCATGACCTAGAGGGTATAAAGTGCCAGAATTCTCACTGTTTACCGGTTTAGGAGAGGTGTCTACTCTAGAACACATAGGGCGATTCACATTGTAAAGTGGTAATGTAACTGATTACCATAAAATGAGGCTTTTCCCTAGTTCATTAACAGGAGTAGCTTTCTCCTGGTTCATCAACTTGCCAGCGAATTCTGTTCAAACATGGCAACAATTGGAACAATTATTCCACGCTCAGTTTTATAAAACTGAGTCTGAAGTCACTTTGGCCGATTTGGCGAATCTACGTCAAATGCCAAACGAATGGGCAGAAAGTTTTTTCCAAAGGTTCAAGACAGCAAGAAGTAAGTGTTTTGTACCTCTGCCCAAAAAAGAATTTGTCAAAATCGCTCAGGGTTGTTTGAGCTTTGATTTAAAAAAGAAATTCCAAGACAAGGAATTTTCTGATCTTTTCCAGTTGAGTACGAATGTGATTAGGTATAAACGACTGATAAGAGAAGAAGAGCAGATGAAAAATTCTAGTAAAGGGACTTATTACAAAGACCCAAATTTTGACGTTCATACCATCAGCGACGAGTCATACGATCAAGCCGAAATGTGTTAGGCCGAATTGGTCAAAGGAGACACGTATACTTGTCCTATAATGGCTAAGCTTAGACCATCGGGCAAAGATGAGCCCATGAAAGATGGAAACATAAAGACTAGAACGTTCTCGTTCGATGCAATCAAAGCTGACCTTATATTTGATAAATTATATAGGGATAAGCAGATAAAGCTGAGCGATAAGCATAAATTGTCAAACCCTGAACAAATTAAGGGTAAAAAATATTGTAAGTGGCATAATGCATGGTCACATTTGACTAACAATTGCTTGATTTTTCGCCATGTATTGCAGGATGCCATTGATTCAGGACGAATTACGTTCAACGATAAGAAGAAGATGACAGTGGATGAAAATTCTTTTCCACAACCACTTGGAGTGAACATGGTGACATCTGGTTTCAAAAACAAGTTGCCAAAATTCAAGTTGGTCATAGATGATGGAGAAGAGGACTCTGGACCACATCCCAGTGTCTTTGAACGAATCAAGGGGAAAGAGCCAAAAAAGGACGAAAACATCTTGTGTGCAAAATGTAAAAGAGAAGTGAGTGGGAACACGGAGAAACCAGGGATATGGCAGCATCCTCATCGCCCTAATTTCTTCCCAAACACTCAGCCTGGTAGAGGGCGAGGTACATCATTCTATAGAGTACCCGCATTTTGAGAGGCAGTTCAGGCCAGTAGATAATGGGAGAACATTCAGGCCGCAACCTCGTCGGCCAAATGTATGGTATTCGTTCCAGTATAATGCAGGAAGGGCAATACCCTTCGATGAGATGACTAGAACCCAACAAAGGCATTTCCAACGAAACTATGGACGAATGATGAGGCAGCAACAGGGAGTGCCACATCCTAAAGCGCCTAAACTACTCAAAGTAGCCAATCAAAATGTTCTCAAAGATAGTGAAGAGATCGGTACGGATGAATCAATGAAAGAACTGTCAGAAACTTTTTCTGGGAGATCAAAGTTTGAGCGAGACAGAAGGGATGGAGAAGATCCAGATCAGCCCCTTACTATCCAGTTCGGTACGTTACCTCCTGTCGTGGCTAATAATTACTTACTGGCCAATGAATTTAAAAATAAAGAAAAAGAAGAAGATGAAAGGGAAGACAACGAAGGAGAGGTTTGCGTGCTGAAATGTGAAGAAGGCCGGACTTCTAGAGAGGCTTACAATGATGAAGAAGACGACGGGATGACAGACATCGAAGAAGAAATCGACCTAGAAGCAGAAAGAAGAAGGAGAGGAGTATCACACAATACTCTGTTGAAGCAACTACATCGAGAGGGAGTTCGCGAAGTAGACTTGTTGGGAGAACCATCTGGGCATCCTTTCGATTTCTACGTACTGTACGGAACGCCCAAAAGGAAGAAGAGAGTGTCTCGCTCTGAAAAGTATGGATCACCTCCAAGAATAATGTCCCCTCCCACAGGTTGGGTAACTGATGAGGAAGCATTAGAAAACAGTAAGGAGGAAATTCAGGAGACAGAGGCTCAGCACGATATGCTGCACGTCGACTTATCACAGGGGGATAAATCGACAGAAAACAAGCAGGAAGTAGAAATAGAGGCTGCCGAAAATGTTATTTTTAAACGGCCAGCCATGAAATTGACTAAACACTTGAGACCATTGTACGTTAAAGCTCTAGTTAACGGCATCCCTGTGGCAAAAGTGCTTGTCGACAATGGAGCAGCTATAAACACCATTCCATCTAGGATGATGAGGAAATTTGCAAAGACAGAGGGTGACATGATTCCAACAGAAATCATCCTTACGAGTTTCAATGGAGGAGCAACTTCAACTAAGGGAGTTATGCCATTGGACATAACTATAGGGACAACTACTAGGACCACAGTCTTCTTTGTAATAGATGGTCCTACTAGTTACAATGTGTTACTAGGAAGAGATTGAATACACGAAAGTCGCTATATACCCTCATCGCTCCATCAATGCCTGATTTTTTGGAATAACAAGGGCGAAGCAGAGGTGGTACAGGCTGATCATAGGCCTTTTGTCGCAGAAGCAAACTAGGTGGAAAAGTTCATGTACGAAGGAAACTATGGACCTGTCAGGGTAGTACAAGATGGGGAAGAAACTCAAGTTGTCGCGCAAAGCGAAGAGCCATTTTCAGTGGACGCACTCACTGAAATGTTCAGACAGACGAGGCCAAATATAGTGGCCCTAGAAGAGCCAGTAATTGGCAAAAGAATAATTAAGGAGTCTTGAATGAGTTCTAAGCAACAAGAGCAAACGACCGATATTCAGGCCTTCAAAACCAAATTAATGGCTTTCAATAAGGAATGCAATGACAAGGCGAAAGAAGAGACAGTCCTGAAAGCGCTGAAAGACAAATTAGCAGTATTTGAGTTAGAACAAAGCATTGGCCGAGAAGTCAACAAGGTGGACTGTTTAGAAGAAGAAGTACTTACAAGGGAACTGGACGACGAAGTGATGCGGATCATCAAACCTGGATACGCTCAAGCACAAGACCCTCTGATCAAAGTAAACATTGGTAATGAAGGAGAAGATCGTCCAACATTCATCAGCCAGATGCTCGATCAAGAGGTTAGTGATAAATTAATCGCTTTACTAAAGGAGTATAAAGATTGTTTTGCTTGGAAATATGAACAAATGCCTGGTTTAGATAAAGACTTGGTTGAACATAGGTTACCAACTAAGCCTAATTTTAAACCTCATAGGCAGCCTCCTAGACGTTTTGCTCCTAATGTACTCCCTGAGATTAAGAAAGAGATAGAGCGATTATTGAAAGCAGGTTTTATTAGGATAGCCAGATATATTGAATGGTTGTCCAATATCGTGTCCGTACTAAAAAAGAATGGTAAACTTAAGGTGTGCATAGACTTTAGGAATTTAAACATAGCTACACTCAAAGATGAGTATCCAATGCCCACGGTGGATTCTTTAGTAAACTCAACTGCCGGACACGTCATGTATTCTTTCATGGATGGGTATTCAGGATACAATCAAATTTATAGAGCTGAAGAAGACATACACAAAACTGCTTTTAGATGCCCTGGGTCTCTAGAATGTTTTGAATGGGTGGTCATGCCTTTCGCCTAAAAAATACAGGAGCAACTTATCAAAGGGCAATGAATTTAATCTTTCATGATATGATAGGCAAGTTTGTTGAAGTGTATGTAGATGACATAGTGGTCAAATCTATTAAAGAAGAGGATCATTTCGAACAGTTAAGATGTTCGTTTGAGCGAATGAAGCAATATAAGTTAAAGTTGAATCCCTTGAAATGTGCATTTGGTGTTAATGTAGGGAACTTTCTTGGTTTCTTGGTATACAAAAGAAGGATTGCACTTGATAAAAATAAAGCGAAGGCCATTTTAGAGGCCAAACCACCTAACAACAAAAAAGAATTGCAAAGGTTTCTAGGCCAAGTAAACTTTTTAAGACGCTTTATTTCTAACTGTGCAGGGCGAACTAAAGTCTTTTCGCCGCTCTTAAAGTTGAAAAATCAGGACAAATTGTCTAAAAAGAAAAACATCAAAAGGCTTTTGAAAGCCTAAAGACATATTTATCAAGTCCATCAGTGTTGGTGTCACCAATCTAAGGACGACCAATGAAAGTGTATGTATCGACTGAGAAAGAATCAATAGCTGGAATGGTCGCACAGGAAGACCAATTTGGTGAAGAAAGAGCAATTTACTACTTAAGTAGATGGTTAACAAAATGTGAATATAATTACTCTACTATCGAAAAATTATGTCTTGCATTGTATTTCACATGTACAAAATTGAGGGCTTATTTATGGCCCTAACCGTTTATTTAATTTCTAAAGTAAATTTAGTTAAGTATATGTTCTCGCGCCCTATTTTACACTAAAGGGTAGGCCTTTGGACATTAGCTTTATCAGAATTCGAGATACAATATATACCTCAAAAGGCAGTCAAAAATCAGGCTTTGGCTAACTTTCTAGCCGATCATCCTTGCCTTGACATGCCCGAAGAAATTGAATTAGAAATCAATTCGTTCGAGCTAAAACCTTGGGTGTTGTATTTCGATGGGTCAAAAACCTCTAAAGGTGCAGGAGTAGGAGTAGCATTGATTAATCCTTTAGGTATTTACTACAAGTTCGCGTTCACTTTAGACAGGATGTGCACCAACAATCAGGCCGAATATGAAGCCTTAATCGTAGGCCTATAACTAATGATAGAAATGGGAGTAAAAAATGTGATCGTTAGGGGCGATTCTCAATTGGTAATTCACCAATTGATTGGTGATCTTAAATGCCAAAGTGATTCCATTATAAGTCAATATGAGATCGCCCAAGAATTGTTAGAAGAATTCGACCAAGTAGAACTTCAATGCGTTAATAGGATATATAACGATGTGGCAAATGAGTTGACCCAAATGGTCTCAGGGTACTCAAAGGTTTCGAATTGGAAGTCTACTTGTGAGTATGAAACCATATTGCCTGTGACCCAAAGAAGGGCGAGAATGATTGAACTTCACTGCATACAAGATGGAGATGCAATGGATTAGAGAACAGAGATTAAAATGTTCCTTAAAGAACCTAATGGAGGGATTAGTAGGAAAATGAAGTTGTGTTTGTTGAACTATACACTAATAGATGAAAAGTTGTTTAAGAAACGCTCTGATGGTGTATTGCTAAAGTGTGTAAGTTTGCAAGAAGCTAAGACGATCATGGCTGAGGTGCACGAAGGGATATGTGGAGTTCATCAAGCTGGCTAAAGGATGAGATGGTTAATTATTAGGAGTGGATATTTTTGGCCAAAGATGGGAGAATTATGCGTTCAGTATGCAAAGAGCTGTTTAGCATGCCAAAAGCATGGTCCAATACAAAGGGTGCCAGCACGAGAGATGGCACCTATTATTAAACCTTGGCCGTTCAAGGGTTGGGCGATAGACCTGATAGGGAAGATTTATCCCCCATCGTCCAAGCAACATACTTTTGTTATAGTTGCAACCGACTATTTCACCAAGTAGGTAGAGGCGGTACCTTTGAAAGAGATCACCCAAAAGAATGTCATAGAGTTTATCCGTGATCACATCATTTATAGGTTTGGAATTCCACAAACGTTGATGGTAGATCACGGAATATCTTTGAATGGGAATCAAGTGAACAAATTTTTGAGCGAGTTTTGGGTTAAATTAATAAACTCCACACCATATTATGCTCAATCCAACGGACAAGCAGAATCTTCTAATAAGATTCTAAAAAATATAATCAGAAAGATGATAGATGAAAATGCCAGAAATTGGCACGAATGTCTGAATAAGGCCTTATGGGCTTATAGAACATCACCTCGGTCAAGTACCAAAATTACTCCTTTCCAACTTACTTGTGGACAGGAGGCTGTTTTGCCTATGGAAATCAATGTGCAATCGATTAGAGTGTGCTTGCAACATAAGTTAAATGATGATGAGTATACCGAATCACTAGTTCAAAATTTATTGGGGTTGGACGAATTAAAGTTAGACGTCTTAGATAGATTGCAAGTTCAAAAACAGAGAATGGCTAAGTTTTATAATAAAAAAGTCATAACCAAGTCGTTCAACCTGGGTGAATTAGTTTGGAAGACGATACTCCCTTTGGATAGCAAGGATCCAAAGTACGGGAAGTGGTCGCCCAATTGGGAAGGACCGTACAAAGTAAACAGTGTGTTGCCCAATGGAGCATATCATTTGAAAGATTTAGATGGCACCAAGCATGTGAGATTCATCAACGGAAAATATTTGAAAAAATATGTTCCTTCTTTATGGGAAAGTAAACAGATAAAAATGTAATCAAAACATGTTAAACGATTAGGGATAAAAAGGTCAGAGCGAAATACGTTCAAATAAATTCCTTTATTATCAAACGTTCATTACAAAGCTGCAAGATACAAATAATAGATGCTTTACAAGCTACAATTAAAAGTAAGCTAATCTCCCGTTCGATTGCCGAGTAAGAGGGTTGACTGGCCTCGCACCGCCTTCCTAAATGCATCGCTGCAATGGCGGGCATGAGAAGCACTCTCAGCAAGCAAGGTGGCCTACAAGCATCCCAAAAATTGCCTTCCATTATCGAACCCCTTGTAAAGAACAAAGAGACAATGGGAAGAACTTTGATGGAAAAAACTTCGCTGCTGGCCAAAAAAATATTTCTTATATCTTCCATACCAAAGGTGACATCAAGACAAGTAGTAAAATGGGCGGACCAAACAATCCATTTTTACAGACGAAGGTTTTGGATTGATTGTCAGAATGCCAAACAATGACAGCAAATTAGTTTCGAAAAAGAAAATGAAAATGAAGATGGAAGATGGAAATTGCGAAGCATACGTGCATTTATAGGGGGTGGAGATGAAGAGACAGAATATGAGCAGCCACATTCTGCCTAGTAAATGGAATTAAGTAGCCCAAAGTCTTGGGAAAAGAGGTGGAAATATCAAGAGAAGATGTACAAAATTTGAATGCTTGAAGGATTGGCGATTAAAAGACAAACGTCAAATAAATGCACAAGAAGTTAACATAGATGTTCATTAATGATGTACAAGGTTACAAAGGGAAATTCAAATGCGAAATTACAAAAAGAAAAAGTTAAGGCATTATATGTCTTAATTACAATCCGCCCCATACCGAACGAATTCTTTCCCTAAGTTTTCCTCAGTCCTCGTTCTGCCGAGAGGAAGTGATGTTCAATTCGGCCACAACGTCATCGTCAACTTCCAACTTCTTGTACTGCTCGATCAAAGACTTAGTTCGCTCAATTTCTTGGGAGGCGTTACGCTTTTTAGCAGCCATTCTCGCCTTGTAGTCTTCCATTTTGGCTTGAAATTCCTTCATCTGAGCAGCCAAACTAGCCATCAAAGAGTCTTCAATCATGACTTCGAAAGAGATTTCTTTTAACTCGTCCTCAGCTTTGTTGATCTCCTGACGCAAAGACTCTTTTTCAGATACGGCGCGAAGATATTGAGTACTTTTGGCCTTCAGTTCAACATTCTTGGCCAGCAAGGAGAGGACCTCGGAATGGATAACTTTCAACGTCGCTTTAAAATCAGCAGAAAGATTGAGCGACGGAAGTGTCAGTGCTTGCTCCAACCTCGCATTCAAATGCTCAAGCTTATCCTTATGTCTGGCAGCACTAGCCTTACCAATGTCCATATCCATGAAGGACACGTACTCAAATATCGACTGCTTGAGGAACTTCATATCTTCCTCTGAAAAAGTAGCAGGACGACCAGATGGAGCAGGGCGAGATGTCTTGACTTGCCCCCAGGAAGCGAACAAGTCTTGGATGGAACGTACAATCTTATCAGCATCCTGCAAAGAAAATTGCCAATACTGAAGATTCTCACTACAACGAATATGATGGAAATAAAAGTGAAGCAAAGATTACCTCATCAATAATCTTGGAAGATGGCATATCCTTAGCCAAGTCTGCCACCCGTGGCTCCACCATTTGCGAGGACTTCCCCTTGTCTGAGCGAGAAGATGTTGCCACAACGGGCAGACTCATAGGAGCATCTGCAGAACTCAAAAGCAACAAATCAGAAACCAGTAACACAAGCAAAGGTAAAGCATAAAAAAATTGAATTACCTCCTGCTTCGATGTTTGGGAGGTTGACGCCCTGAGAAGAAGTTGGCTCATCTATTGGTTGTGATGAGGATTCTGGGACTGAAGATGTCTCTTTAAGCATAGTCCCTTCATCAGCTGGTTTGGATGAAGCAGCTTCAGCGGAGGATAATGGAGCAGGAGCTGCCGATACCACAGCCTTTAAAGGAGAGGCTGAACTTTTCTGAAAAGTCCAAATAAATCATCAGCACACATAAAAGTTTCAAGTATGGAAAAGTATGCTTGTGAGTAAACCAATTTAATTACCTTCCTCCTGATGATAAGAGGGGTATCATCATCATCATCAACATCATCCTCCAGAATGGGAGATGCTGAGGCTGGCCGTTTGCGGTTCGGGACACTTTTGGCTGCAGTAGGCTTGGCAGGGAGAGAAGAAGATGGACGAGCAGACTGTTTAGCGTGACGAGGAGGAGAAGGACTCCGGATGGACAAAGGGGTAACTAAAACAGGAAGAAGGGAAGAAATGTTCGGCTGGTCCAGTGAATGAAAGACACGATTGGCATCAGTCACAAACAATCTGCGCTTCACTGACGGTCAGAGTTGTTCAAAAAGGGGATGGATGGCACGACTAGAATTGAAGGGGGCTAATGAAAAATGGCTCGTCAAAAGAAGATTGGAGCATTTATAACCTTTGCCTCTGCCTTATTAATAATATGAAAGCGGTCTATCAAATTCCTTAAATAGCAAGGAGGAACAGGCCAGGTTTGACCGAAGCCAAGTTGGCGAGTAACAAATTGGGGAGCATATATTTCTACCCCTGCCTTGGCATTGGTCCCAGTCAAAATATTATGAAATAACTCCATCCCGATTAAAAACTGGATCCAAATGAGCAGAGAGGTGCTCGTGCTGTCTATAGTAGAGGGAGGATGCACATAGTTTGGAGTTAAAAAAGGAGGAAAAGGAAAAAAAGGAAGGGATTGAATCCAAAGAATAAAATGATGAAAAAATGTCTCTTCTAGACATATTTACAGGAGCCAGGGGCTCAATGGCTAGCCCATAGCAGCTAGCAGAAGGACGAGAAATTGATGGAGCACCAAGGAATGGAAAATAGGATCTCAACCACATTTGAGTGAGCCAAAGAGGTCCACTGCCAGTGGGAGATGCACCATTCTTCAATTGAGTTTGAAGAGAAGTCATGCCTCTATAGAGGGCAGCCAAAAAGAAAGAACATAAATTCAAAGGCCTGCCATGCGCCAATTCGTGCGCTATGGGTAAATAGCTCAGGGAGGGTTTTATGCTTGGCACATACAAAACATATTTACAAAGTCAAACCAGAAGAAAGGTCACTCACTCAGTATGGGAAGGCTCAGCGCTCGAATGGTTATGAAGGGTTTGTAGGCTTGAATAAGATTCGGTGAGGTTTTTACCAAACTTTGGGGCACCACCAAAAACCAAGATACCAGGAAAAATGGTATCGCCCAAAGGTGGCAGATTCATTAGGGCCCCAACATCCTTTAAAGTAATAGACATGGGGCCAAGAGGGAAAATAAATGTATTATATTCAGAAGACCAAAAACTTAAAGCGATCGAAAAAAGTGCTGAATCAAAAGTAGGGGGTTGAAGAGAGATTTCTAACAAATCAGAAATCCTAGCATTATCAAAAAGTGCCTTAGTAGGACCATGGTCCACAAGGCAAGCATGCCACCTACGAAAAACTACGTCAGATTTGGGCCAAGTGCGAATACCTCTTTCACGAAATGGCCCCAGTGGCAGAGAGTTTAGAAATGGAGGGCCTTGAGTACAAGGAAACAGCTGGCCCACCGCCGCTTGTTCGACTGCCTCTGCATTGTTGAAGAAAGGACCTAGGTAGAACTCATTGAGTTCGACATGGGCAGGTGCGAGAAAGTTCGGAGTTATGTATGGACGATTAAGGAGTTTCTGAAAGTCTTCAAAATTAAAGGAGTCGCCAGATTGAGATTGTGAAGTAGCCATTAGGGACGAAATGAGGTTTTTCAGAGTTACGTAGAAGGGAACCAAAGAGATGAACAGTAAAAATGTGAGAGAGAAGCGCGAAAAAGTGAGGCGTGATTTAATGGTGCAGTGAAATGGCATATTCGGGGGTTATAAGGGTTTGCAAAACGTCGCACCTTTTCAAAGCTATGGAAGAAAACAATGATTGAAATTCTTGAGAATTTCGAATGTTGTTGGAAACACAAAAGTGAATATGACAAAATTTAATAATTGATATTAATTCTGCCATATTGGGGGGTAATTGTTCACACATAAAAATTCAGCCCAAATCCAACGGCCCAAAGAATGAAGCCCAATTGGAGGATCCCCAAATCAGATAGCCCAAAGAATGAAACCCAATCAGACAATTCAGGATAAAGGCCCAAATAGGGAGGCCCATGAACGCGGTAACACCATCGCCCAAGCTTGCAAGTCGCCCAGGATCTGAGCGAATGGAATGCCATGTAGTCGTCCAGAGCTGCTACTCTATTCTCGCCCAAACTTTCGAGTCGCCCAAGGTCTTAGCAAACATGAAGTGTTATGGTTATCAAGAAGCGTAGTTATCAAAGCAATTATTAAGGAGCCCTATCACATTTCACGATTCAAGGAATTCAATCGAAAACGGTTGAACGACAAAGCGTAATGACAGCAGTTAAAAAAGGCAGTTCCATGACAAGTTGGCCATTACGAGGAAAGTGGGCAGTTATAGAACGATTAAGCAGTTTTTAGGCGGTTGATTACAAAGAGATCATCCAGGGAGTATAAAAGGAAGAAAAGACATAGAGCAAAAGACCCCGAATCAAAAAACTCTCGAACAGAGAACATGTAATTTTAAATTTCTTAGTTTAGATTTAAACACTTCTTTCAGTAACTCGTGTGCTTGCGCCCCTTGGAGACATTCTGTTTTTACTTTCCGATTGTAAAGACATCGCCAATAAAGAACATCCCTTTTTGGGACTTTTTCTCAAGAGATTTGTCCCTTACACAATAGTCTGATCACTTTTTAATTGTTAGCGACGAACCCGCGCGAAACAATTAGGAATTAAGATAACCTTCAAATCGGCGACAAGGAATTCTATTTTCTGTAGCCCGTTCAGAGTCAGGATCATCGTTGTGCTTAGAATCAACAATTAGTGAATTTAGTGAATCAGCAATTAAGGAATTCTATTTTATGTTTCCCTATTTTGAGGAGGTTTTCTTTCACAAGGTGGGGCGTGTTTGGGTTGAAAATCAAGATTTGATGACACGGAGACCGCGTAAGCATTTCTATTTTACATTTAAAAGAACTTAATTTCGACGTAGGAATTCCATTATCCATGTAGACTGAATGAGGGACGGGAAACATCTGGTGAGTGATGGAATGCAAAAATTTAAAGTTGAGTGGCCATTGGGAAACATTGTGAAATTCGGTGAATAAATCGTGATATATGCCAAAGTTCAATGAGTGTTGAAATATTTAACTTGGATATAATCTCACATTGAATTAAAAATGAAAATATAGACCAATTTATATGTTCTTGGATTACTCCTCTTAAAAATGTTGATCTTTTAAGATGAAGTCACAAATCTTAACATGGTATAGTGCACATTAAGTTTCAACGAGCGTTCGATCCGATTAAAACTCAAAAATGACCATATGAATTTTAAACTTGATCTACTCAAATGAACTACCATCTTGTGGGCCATGCTAAGGGGTATAATCTTATATTGAATAAAGATGAAAATATAGATGAATTTATAAATTCTTAGGTTATCCCTCTTAACAAGATTGACCTTTTTTAAGAAAAAACCCCAAATATTTCAAGCTTCTCAAGAAAATGAGATGAAAAATGGAAAATGCATTGTTATTTAAAATAAATGAGAAGGTAAGAAAAATGAGAATGATGACTTGTATAGTTGTGATATGCCTTCAAAAAAATAGTTATGATATGTTTAGTACAAATTCAGTAGTTTCATAAAATCAGATTGAAGTAAGAAAATTAGAAGTCTATCGTAAACAAACCTACTTAAAAGTCAAAAATCAATTTAAATAATTTAAGAACTGGTCGGCTCCAAAATCAATCTATTCGCATTGAAAGTTGGTGGAATAATTTGAGATAGAGTGAGAGCGATAATTGTATCATACACAAAGAAAAACGATGGGATTATTTTCAATTGAGGAGCTGAAGCATTAGCAACAAGGGATGACCTTTTTGCAAAGGAGAATTGTTTCCAAATTGCTGTAGTTTGCAATTGTAAATGTGACTCACTTCAACCTCCGTCCTCCATGTAGTACAAAGTCTCAAGGAAGACTTTCGATATGTTTTGAACACGGGCAATCTTACAACATGAACATGTTCAACAATAAAATTTTAAATAGGTGAACACGTGTCATTTTTTCATTAAACAATAAGGAAAAAAACAATTAGATAAGTGCTGTCACACTTAATCCTGTCGAATGTCCAATTCGATTAGCTTTATTCTTGTTAGATAGTTTATCTTCATTTGCAAATGTAAATTTGGGTTCAATCCTACACATGGGAGCTTGTAGAAGAAATGATCATTATATGATTGATCCCCTTTAAATTCAATTACATTACATTCCATTTTTCTCTCTCCTATTTTCAACCACACAATCTTTTATAAAATATTATTACACGTAAATCGAAAATTTTTCCTTCTTTTTCAACCACTCAATTTTCTAAAAAATACTATTTCCCCCATTTTCATTTTCAGGTAATGGGAGTCAAACGGGGACTTAAGTTAATTCACTGTTTCAATTGAGTAGTGAGTTGAGTTAGTGCTTTTTAAAGCAATCGTGTCAAGTACAAAATAAGCCTTTTGTTAAATATATATTTAAGATAAGGCCTCTTCTTCATGTACTCGCTCAAAATAATCATCTCAAAAATAAAAATAAAAAAAGAAGAAGGAAGAATAGGGGAACAAAATGGATGAAATTTTCATTGTAGCCACTAATCAATTTTTACAAGAGTCTGATAGGTTGAACACTAGACTAACCAACTCGAATATTTTTTAGTCGGCTGAAATTCAAATTTGACTTTTATATATACCAAAATCAGTAGAGAATTTTAACGTTGTAGGCCTTATATCCATTGACACTCGTAAATTCGTGATGTTGATAACTTCAAATTGTTCATTTATGGAAGCATACATTTCATTATTTTCGCCTAAGCCTCTCGAAGCAAACTTGCCCAAAAATTGACCTGTCGTATTTGCCTCCTAAATAATTTCTCTAGGCTCAAGGGATACTTTTACTATGTTCACCTCAGTCCTTGAAAAATTTAAAAGTTTAATTTTCATCCTATTAGCTTTTCAAACTTCTTAAATGTGCCAAAAGACACTTTATTTACAACGTTTTGAGGCATACAATGTATAACAAAATGCATGAGGATTTTTTTTTGTTTTTTTTTTGAAAGAAAATTTGCACGTCGATACAAAATTACTTACACCTTATCATTGCATATGACATACATCGTTGTTAAATGCTTTTATACCTCCTCAAATACTTGTATTCAAAAGTTGATAACTTGTAAAAGTAGAACAATGGGGAAAGTTTGGAACTATACTTTCATTCTATTTTAGTCAATTAATTGTACTTCAATTTTGTTAAGCCCATGTTCGATGGGAATTAAAATCAGATTTTTAGTAGCTTTTGATAAAAGATGATAAAATGTATAATTGAAAAGTTTGAATTCTATAAAACAAGTGGTTAAAATTGATAGTTAACTTTGACTAATATTAAAATCACTATCAAACAAGGGCTGATTGGATAACTATGTTTTAGTTTGATTTCAATTAGGTAACTACGTCGAAGAGGAAAATCGATGATATGACAATCAATAAATGATATTTATATGTATTTCATTGAAGTTATACTTATTTTAAGTCAACAATAGGGGTGGCAATGCTCGACCCCATCTACCCACGAGCTCGGCTAGTCACTCACACCAGGAACTCATACTCCTCGAGCGAGAGTCTGTGGATTTGTAGACGCTGTCGTACAAATTCCACCCATTTTGGATCCTGATGCGACTGATCCATATAGTAGTTGAGAAGTTGGAGCTCAGATGGGAGAAGTCTGTTGGTCATCCCTTCGAACACGAATTTTGATATCCCCTTTGTCGGGTTATAGAGCTTTGATTTATTCTTTCCTCTGGGTTCCTTCCCTCGCTTGATTTAATCCAATAATCCCAATCCAGACTTCTTTTCAAGCTCGTTCAAGTACGAGCCAAGCTCGAACACGAGCCCGAACCACCCACGAGCCTTCTTTTTATGAGTCGAGCGGCGAGAGTGCCACACCTGGTCAATAGTGATAACGTATGATAACTATCATTTATTGAGTGCCACAACAATGATTACTTAATAAAACTGGACAAAATTGTTTTAATTAAAATTAAATAATGTGTAGTTACCTGATTAAGTCAAATTAAAAATATGTTTGCTCGATTGAAATCATATTAGATCGTAATTATCAAATTGAATTATAAATATCATTATTATGAATTGCATTTACTTATTAAACAATCTAAATATCCTAATTTGTAACCAGGTAATAAAGAAATCCTCGTATGAATTTAGAATAGAATAATGTTATCTAATATGAGAGATGCGGTAAAATGATCACAATTAATATGTTTAATTAAATAGACCAAACGACATTACATTTAAATTAATTTATCTTTTAATATTATACAATTTTTATCCGAATTGGTCCTTAATACGAAGAATTTATATTTATTTCTTAAAAAGTACTAAATTAAAATTCAATCATCATGATGCTGATGTCTGCGAGTTGGCAGGTCTCCATGCACTTGGCGTCCTTCATGCAAATCCACCATTTCTTTTCCCAACGCGTGTCCACGGATCACTTTCCCAGGCATTTATTTTATTCGGAGACTCAAAATCCCGGATAGAAGCCTTCACCGTTACTCTCAAATTACATCATCAAGATTATAGTCTTCAACTTTCTTTAACTCATGAAATTCAAGTTAGTTGTTCTGCCAAATCCATAATCCATCATCAGGTTCAGGTATGCGACAAGGCAATTGGGTATTTTATATATTTCTCCGCGTTCTTGATTTTTTTGGTTTTTGGGTTGGTTTCTTACAGTAAAATGTTAATTTTGGTTCAAAATTCTTCAGTTTTTCTTGTTTCGTATGTTTTAAAACAGGGTAGGATGGAAGAACCAAGCGAAGAGTGGGAAATCGAAGATGAAAATGGGTCGTCTTCTTTTGAAGAAGAAAAGATTGAGAAAAGTGGGGTGAGTTGGATCTTGGACAGAAGTCTGAGCTTGGGAAAGAAGGTTGCGGTCACTGTTATTCTAATATCATCTGCTCCTCTGGTTCTTCCTCCTCTTGTAGTTATTTCTGCAATTGGGGTTGCCTTTTCGGTCTCTTTTGGGTTTGTCTATGCCAGTTATGCCTGCACTGAAAAACTCATGAGCAAATTGCTGCCGGAAACTGCGCCATCTATTACATGGGACAATAAAAAATCTTTGACATTACAGGAGGAACAAGAAGAGGAAGAAGGTGGAAATGCTTCCCTTGATAAGAGGGATTTCGATGTAGTTGCATTGGAGGAAGAAGAAGGATTCGGAAATTCATTCTTGGTTAAGGGGGGTGTAGTTGCAATGGAGGAAGGGGAAAGGGAAAAAGAGGAGGAACAAGAAGAAGAAGAAGTCGAAAATGTATCCCTGGTTAAGGGGGGCGTAGTTGCAATGGAGGAAGAGGAAAGGGAACAAGTAGAAGAAATCCAAAACGAATCCCTTGTTAAGGGGGACATAGTTGCAATGGAGGAAGAGGAAAAGGAACAAGAGCATGACGTGAAGGAAGAAATTGAAGTGAGAATTGAATTGGTAGAAGATGAAAGTAAGGAAAATGGTAATGGTGATGCTACAGTTATAGAAGCCATTAAGGATGATCAAGAGAAAGTACTTAGCGGAGATGACATTTTAGAAGAACAAGGCTACAAGGAAAATGAGTTTCTGGAGAAAATGGGTGATATTGAAATTGAAGAAAGGGATAAAGAAAGGGACAAAGAACCCCAATTAGAATGTAAGGGTGAAAAGCCAATAGGAGTTGAAGAGGATAGGAAATTTGAAGGGGAAAATATGGAATCCCTGGTTAAGGCGGGTGTAGTCGCAATGGATGAAGAGGAAAGGGAACAAGTAGAAGTCCAAAACAAATCTCTTGTTAAGGGGAACGTAGTTGCAATGGAGGAAAAGGAACAAGAGCATGACATGAAGGAAGAAATTGAAGTGAGAATTGAATTGGTGGAAGATAAAAGCAAGGAAAATGGTAATGATGATGCTAAGGTTAGAGAAGCCATTAAGGATGATCAAGAAAAAGTAATTAGCAGAGATGACATTTTAGAAGAACAGGGCTACGAGGAAGATGAGTTGCTGAAGAGAATGGATGATATTGAAATTGAAGACCTGGATAAAGAAAGAGAGAAAGAACCCCAATTAGAGTGTAAGGGTGAAAAGCCAATAGCAGTTGTAGAGGATGGGAAATTTGAAGGGGAAAATGCGGAAACCATTGAATTTGTTGGGGATGTGGGCAGTGCTAGTGGGGATGAGAAAAACTGTACACATTGTTTAGAAGTTAAAACTATAGATTATGTGGAGGATGAGAAGAATGTCGGAATTAGGAAACGAGAGGATTGGTCTGTGGACAAAAATGATGACAAGAATGTTGCAATTAGGGAAGAACAAGAAGAAGCATCTAAAAATGCAGAACTCGATACAGATGTCCCTCAGATGAATGGAAGTGAGGGGAGAGAGGAAGCATCTATATTAAAATGTAATGAAGTGGCAAGAACAGCAAGTGAGGATAAAGAGGATAGGAAAGGGCAGAATACAAAATCTCTTGAAGATAATGGGGATGAGGGAGCTAGAAAGGATGCAAAAAACTTTGTGCATGGATCTACAGTTCAACCTCATGTTTTTGTGAATGATGATGCTAAAAATATTGGAAGTAGGAAAAAAGACGATCTGCCTGAAGATAAAAATGTGAAGCTGGATAAGGTAGTCATGCCGACTGAGGTAAGAGAAAAGGTGAAAGAAGGTCAGACCATTTCTAAAGGCAAGAGCAGTGCAGCTGAAACTGAGGGAAAGCTGGACAAAGATGTCCCTGAGAAGAATGAAAGCGAGAAGGTAAAGGGAGGTCAGACCATTTCCAAAGGCAAAAGCACTGGAGTTGAAACCGAGGGAAAGCTGGATAAAGATGTCCCTGTGAAGAAGGTAAGAGAGAAATTAAAGGAAGGTCAGACGATTTCTGAGGGAAAGAGTAGTGCGGTAGAAACTGAGGGAACTGAGAAAAAGATGAATTTGAAAGCGTGGAAAGATTCTGGAAATGTGAAAGGAACTGCAGCATGGAAAGATGGGAGACATGCACCATCCTCAGGCAAAGTAGAAAAAGCCTATGGAGAAACTAAGAATTCACGTGAACAAAATGATTTGAACGTGGTCCAAGACACGAAGGGAAAATATGAAGAAACAGGGGAGGAGACAAATGTAAAATTGATCAAAGAACATAATGGTGAAGAGTTGAACCGTGTTCCCAATGATATCAAGCAAGATGGAGAAATGGAAGGCACATTACTAGAGAAAGGAGATGCAGATCATAGCAAAATTGGTTCGGTATCTAGGAAATCAACAGACAAGGAAAATGATTTGATTAATAGCAAGCATGATACACTGCAGGGGGAAAATGCTGGCTCTGTTGCATATAGTGATCCTGGATGTGAGAAAAATGAGGAAAATATCATCAGTCAAGAAGTCAGTTCAAATGCCAAAGCTGAGGGTGAGAGTCAGAATAGTGGCCTATTTACTTTGACAGATCGCAACAAAGCAAAAGGTAATTTGCCTATAATTTTAGTATCCACATAAATACGTGGGACCCTTCCATACAAATGCTTGGGCTTATCAAAATTGTTTTCATGTTTACATCAAATGACTGTGCAGTAACTATTTCACCAGATGAAAGCCAAGGTTCTGTGGATGATGTAGCATTACCACAGGTACCTGAATTGGAACATGATGCAGAAACCAAGTCGAAAGGCAATAGAAATGTTTCTGAGACAGATGGTGCTTTAATTTCTAATGCGGTCAGTGCTAACTGCTAACTAATTTTTTTTCCTTAATGTAATACATGATCTGATTTCAAAATTGCATAAGAATTATTTAGGAGAACTAATGATCAAATTGGTAAACACAATACTTGTAAATGAGATCCAAGGCAAGCAACACCTTGTTCCTTTAAATCATAACTCCCAAAGTCAATTGTATAGGCCTCACTTCAGTGGTCTAGATTCCTGATCCCTGTAGCAGGACGGAATTGTTGTGGATTTTATCCCGCAAGTGTACGGATCGTAACAAGTAGTAAAGTGGACCTTTTGAGTCCGGATTATCGTTCCCACGAGGATTATACTTTAATACTCAATTTATTATTCCTAACTTCTATTTGACGAAAATAAACGAGAAAAGTGATTGGTTGTGACTTTTAAATCTAGCTACTTAAAAATGTGCGAATTGATGCAACAGAAAATGATCGAGAGTTCAAATAATAAAGGGACTTTAGGGCGGAACAATTTCACTTAATGGTCACCTTTACTTCGTAAATCAAGATTCATATAACCTAAAGTAATGTTCGATCGAATTCTTCTATAGTATTCAACTTACCCCTCTCGAGTTCTCGTTGAGCCTATTTAATTAGTTCAATTCCATATCTCTATGCAAATTAAAATTAATTAAACGCAACACTGGTTCTAAGAATTCACACACGACCGCAGCAATCAACATAAGTATCTCTACACGTTATATCGATTTACCGGCTTTTAACATGTGGTCTAAACAAATAATCCGCATCTCTACGCAATCATCGCTCACAAATCATTTAATTAGTGATCAAGTAATTAAAAGCATTAAGCACCACATTAAAATCAACGCATAAGATATAAAAGCACTAGAATCTTAAATCAACGAAATAAAGGGTTCCAAATAAATTACGTTGTTCGCCCTAAATTAAATTTAGCTATTCATAATAATGGAAGAAACACAAGATAAAATAATGGAAGATATCACCGGGATTAATTGACGAAACGCGAATGAAATTTCAATTTTACTCCAGCCGACAGCTTCAATGTTTGGAGTCCAATTCTGCCTCGGTTTCCTATGCGTATAAGTGATAAATTCCAGCAATTTCTGAGCTTCTCTGTGTGCCTCTCCTCAATTTCTGTGAGTGCCTCCAATATTTAATTGTAATCCCAGCTGGAACTTCTCAATTCTGCCTCCTCAAGCTGCCGTCTTTACGTGTGTATGTAAATATATTAATTGCCGGCAGCTTCAATTCTTGCCTCCAAATCTACTTTCAGCTTCCCTCTATGCTTTACACGTTTCTCAATTGATTTATCCAATTGTGTGTCGGGCCTTCTTCCAATTAATCCTAGCAGTCCGCAATTGAATTTTTGTCCAGCCGTTAGAAATTCTTCCGAAGTGTTGTATTTGGCCGGCTGCAGTTCTCCTTCCAGAAAAGTCGTTTTGCTGGCTGCAAGGGGTAAATATATATGTATGTAAGTCTAATTTCCAGCAACCAATTCCCCCAGGTTGTCTCCCCAATTCCACCTCTCCAATTCGTATGTATCTCTCCCGATTTTCTGTGCTATTGAGCCTCAATAATTGACCCCAAAGTGGAGTCCAATTTGCTCCCTAGTTCGGTCTGCTCCCTAGTTCGGCTCTCCCCTCCTCGGCGTGTAAATGGTGTATATATCTATAAAATAAAACCTAGCAGCCCACTTGAATTGTTTAAGTCCCATATATGATATGTATTTCAATTGCCATTCAATTTCAGCCCACGTGGAAGTCTAGTTGAGGCCCATTTATAGTGTTTGCTTCCAAGTCCTTAATTTTCAAGATAATGAATTTTGATTTCCAAACTTTGCATCAAATAGCCAATTTAGTCCTTGTACTTGAATTTTGCCACTTTTCGCCCATTTTTGCTTCTTCTCTTCAACTCCCTTTTTGATCGTGAAATATATCTATTAAGCATAAAATAAAATAAAATAGGATATAATTTGTTAAAAGGACCACCAAATATTGTCATTTTAAGCACCCGAATAAGTGTATAAAATACACTTATCAGGAATCTATCTTATAATCAGTGTTGTACAAATTAGAAGGTTGTAAGTGATGGCAATGCCTCTAGGATGTGATTAATCTCAAGTTGAAAGACGCCAAATTGTATCACTAGATGCTAAACGATTTTATAGAAGACATCTTTGACATTGGAAGTATAATTGCACTGTTCGACTATTACTGTGAAGCCACTTTGGATGTTCATGGAATTGGATCATGAGATAATGATTGGTACTTGAAACATATGTGGTTACCTTGGAAAGAATATTTTATCTTCAAAAACTATTATGTTATTATTTGTAGTCATATTCGCTCATTAATATGGCTTTCAGTCTTAAAATAAACTGCACTTTCCAATATAAAGAATGGTCTGAAATTTGAGTTGGCATGTTCATGCATGGGTCGAAGTGCTTAAGCTTTATATTTTCCTAAATATTTCATGTTGTATTTTAACCAGCATCATATTTTCGAGATAAAGTGGTCGTGTAATATCGGTAATAAATCATAGGAAGTGTGAATTAAACAATGCACCTATCGTATGACTTTCCTAATTGCATAAAAACAAGGGGCAATTTGGATTTGCTTTTCTTGGAATCTTCAAATTGCTTGGAACCAGGAATAGCAATCCACAAAAACAAGGATTTGCAATATGTAAATTTTTGTCTATAAAAAGGCCTCTTTGGCACCTAGTCTTTTAAGAAATGAGGTTGATTCATATGAGAGAAATTTCTTTTCATAGTTCTCCACTTGGTATCCTTATTAGAAGCGAGTTATTATTGTTCTCTCTCTGTCGAGAAAAAACAAGGAATTTGTGGTCGAGTATAATCTATTGTAGTGATGATGTAATTGTTGTGGGAGGACAGTTTGTAAGAGCAAGGATTTTGGTGCATCACGAAGATAGAAGAATGTAAAATCTAGCGCGGTTTCTTGCATCTTTTAAGAATCTATATTTAATGGGATTAGGACTGTAGGACATGTAATCATACGATGTCGGATTAGCAGAATATAATTTCAAAAGTTTCTATGGCCGAATGTCTTTCCCCTTCTCCAAAAGAAGTGTGCTAGAGTTTGTATTTGACAAGCCTATAATGTTTACGCCATGCACCTTTTAGCAGTTCTTGATATAATTTATAATCTTCTATATGAATACTTGATGCCTGTGGTATGATTGCAAAAGGGACTGTAGCGTAAACAGAAGCGAATTTAGGGGGATTTCCCTGTGCTATAACCCCCCCCCCCATTATTATTATTTTTTTAATGTATTTGTCCATTTAAAATTTTTTTAACCCCCCTCTGGCTATGCCCTTGCGTGTAGATAATGTAAGAACACAATTTTCTTAGTTGATATCTACTCACAAGTGCTGTGAATCAGAGTATAATGATGCAAGGCTTTTTTCTTGGATGTTTTGGTTATTTTATCTGATATGAACGTTGAACTAATTACGTATGCAAGAAAGGTGCCTATAGGAACTTTTAACATTGCATGCTACTTTTAACACTGGATAATTCAAATAATGCAATAAGTAAAATGAGAAACCAGATTTATGGTAGTTCACATTGGTGTTGTGAAACACTATACCTATAGGAACTTTCAAACCAGCACCTTCGGGCCAAATTTCTGTCCAAGTGTAGCGTTAGGATCTTGGGCTTCATCTATACTTACATTCAAGTATTCTGACCTTCTTTCCTTTGCATGATGGCTTATGGTACTAGGTAATGTGCCATATTCACTTTTACTAGACTATTCGTGTAACACTACACTTTATAATTGTTCACGACTTTCATTGTTGGTTTACTTATATAACCTGTTAATGTTGTAGGGGTTGCTTACCGAAGAAAAGGTTTGGACACAGATCGATTCTGTCAAAGCAATAATTGGCTACAGAGGGCGCCGATCTGCTTCCATTTATGAAGAGGTAAAGGCTTTGTATTTATTCACCGGAGTTGAGCCCTCCTCATCATTTGATGAGTCGTCAGATGTTTCAGAGGTCTATGGAAATCTCCAATGTCTCATGTCAGTGATAGGAATAAAATGATCGGCTTATCGTTTTTTGGCTAATCGATGTACTTTTAAATGCAAGGACAGTTTAGTGCGCTGATTGAATGTGTTTTTGTGGTAATGTAGGTTCTCATGAATTTTACCATTTTGTTGGGGCAATATTTGCTTCAGCCTCGGTGCTTAAATTTGATGCATATATGTTTTGAATTTGTCTACAATTTACCTTCACTTGCCAAGTGCTAAAGAGATCCAAATGATATGTAAAACTGGTATTTCCAACACAGTGACTGAGAGAAGCATTCCTCCATCCATAACTGAAATTATTTCAATTTTGAGAGGTCATAAACATACAGGGTATTCATCGAATGTCCATATTCTCTTGTATCTCATAGAACGGGTGTTGACTCCCACTATCCATCCTATTGCCATGCTGTTCTTCCAAAATTGGTTCTTGGTCCTTCCAACTTCGCCCCCGTTGAGTTACTCGCTGCCATATCGCACGAGGTGTAATTGGAGAAAGACGGTAACAACCTCAAGAAAACAGAGCAAATGCAATGAACTCAAAAGAGTTACCTGAGACATTCCTTCGAGCAATTTAATGAGGGCAATTTGCTCATACAGTGACTGACCATGTTTTATTAAATTACTCTTAGAACCAATTCCCCTTGAATGCAACTAGAATCCTAGCAGTAAACATACTTTAGAGACCAGGACAATTAGGTGCACAGCCGGTTCCTTTTGCGATGCAATCTGAAGCAGAAATAGCATGTGCAATGCATTTGAATTTGTACTTTCGATAGCGATATCTTTTCGCAACAAGCCTCACCAGTCACCACCATAGATGGGCTGTTTAATATTTTGCAGAAGATGGTCATTTATCTCCCAAAAATTGCATTCCTGGAATGGACATTTCGACCACAGAGAAAACAAACAAGCACAGATAGACCAGCAGCAAACCATGGAGCTTTGCACCTTTCAATAATTTGTATATCTAACCCAGTGCCGGTTCTTTTCTGCATTGAGGTACCAAAACACTGTCAAGTCAGTTGCACATATATACTATTGCAGAAACTCACAAATCCTGAAACTGTTTTCATAGCATCAAGGTCTGAAAACAAAGTTAGTTGCATATATATACTATTGCAGTAACTAACAAATCCTAAAACTATTTTTAAAGCTGAAAACCAAATGAAAGAAAATATATCAATATTCCTTCAAAGTAACAGTTGTCCACTTAATTTAACCTTCAGGCTAATCATAGCTACACGCGGAGAGTTCGCATTTCCAGCTTTTGCTGTTAGAATAACTGGAAATGAATTACAGTTACGCCTCATAGAAGAAAGCAGGCAGGCAAGCTGCTGTTTGCCTTGAGAGCAGAAGTAATGGTGTGCATTGCCTGATCATTTGTGCTGAAATTGATCACATCATTATGTTCTCTAAATCTTTGAGCTTTTATTGAGATATTAACAGAGTGTTTGAACTTTTGCATCCAATGTCACTGAAGAACTATCATCTCCTGTATGGCTTTAGGTGATACTCTTCAAATTCCAAACCAAAAGTTATTGACTCCTCCTCAAGCTTCTTTTTCAATCTTCTCCAAGTCCTCAACATATCAGCTTGTATCAATCCTCGATACAGTGTCTCGAAAGTAATCTTCTGCGGAAGAAATCCCTTCTCTATCATCTCCACGAAAAATTCACAAGCATCTCTCCATTTCCTTTTCTCGCACAATCCATGAATTAACAATGTATAACCATCCAAATCAGGTCCAGTTCCACTAGCTTTCATATCATCCCAAATCTCCCTTGCAAGCCCCATTTTACCCAACTTCAAAACCATTCCGAGCAATATATGATATGTATGTATACTTGGTGAACACCACAACCCGCCTTCCTTCATTTTCTTGTACAACTTCATTGCACTTTCTACATCACTTCTCCCCTTGTACTCCTTAAAAAAGCAATTAAGAGTCATAGCCGTGGGACTAACTCCATTAAGCACCATCTCATTTAATAAATCCTCGGCATCTTTAATTCTCCCACATGAACAAAGACACTTCACAACTGATGTATATGTAGCCACACTTGGGCAAATACCCTTTTCTTTCATCATATTCAACTTGTCTAATGACAACTGGGGCTTATGTGCCCGGCTATAAACATGAAGTAAAATCGTATAACTTGTGACATCAGGTTCTACTCCTTTCTCATACATTTCATCAAACGTCTTCTCCGCATCACGAATGACCTTCTCAAACCTCCCCTCTGGATGCAGACTAGCATGCCTGCAAATCCCATTCAACAACACATTATAGGTAACCACATTCGGTTCAATCCCCCTCTCCAACATCTCCCTCCAAAACCTTCTAGCCATCTCGATTTTCCCTATTTTACACCAACCGTATATCAAAATGGTATAAACCTTAAAGTCAGCCTCAACTCTATATTTCTCCTTATTAAACACCTCGGTAGCCACCTTCACATATCCATACTTACA
>NC_036241.1:16253364-16270261 GCF_002742605.1 Olea europaea var. sylvestris | reverse complement strand
TCTAGACGTAATTCCAAAATTTTTCTACTTTTTAATCATATATTCTCCAAAAAATACTATTCAAAACATAATTTTTTTTTCCCCAAATTAAAGGCAACCAAACATGGGCTTATATAAAATGTGTAGATAATAAGGGAGGAGTAAGTTTTGATCCTACGAAATATGTGTATAAAAATTATATTTGACTAACTTAAATTGTAATTTGAAACTTTGATGGACGGAATGGAATCAAGAAAAATGCCCCTGGCTTGGAGACGGGGTTTATTTTGGTTGAAGTTCTTTATTTTATTCTTCTTCTATTTGATCTTGAATACCTAGCCTACTACTCTCTCAAAAATTTCTAACATCATTTTTTTTTTTCATTTTGAGAAAATTACACTAGACACTCCTTGCCTTTATAAAAATTGTAGAAACTTCCCATATGGGATGGTTATATTGATACCATTTTTTTAATTACATTCAAATTAATTGCACTAAAGATCTTTACAATTTTCACGTTTGGTTCTTGACATGGATTTATTAAAAGATGAACAAATTGATAAAAATTTAGCAAAAAATGAATAAAAATAAATCTAAATTTTGAACTTGATACAATGTCAATATTGTTGCCTTTTTAGGGATATGATAATGGTATATAATTTTCTAATCTTCATCTAGTATAAATATTTCGAGTTATAAAAAATACCCAAACTAATTAAAATTAGGCGAAAATAAATAAGGACAAAAATGAAAAATGAAAAATGTAGTGTAAATATAGTATAAAATACAGAATTTGTTTCGAAAACTAATTTTAAGGGAGGTTTTCGTAATTCTTTAAAATGGAATGATTGTCTTTGTAATGGTCAAAAACTTCAAGGGAGGTTTCTGTAATTAGCTCTTTCATGTAGCCCTTGTTTGGTCCCATTATTTAAAATTAATTTTTTTTAAAATTTATTTTCAACCACACATTTCATGAAATCAAAAACTTTAATCAATTTTTCAACAAACGTTTTATCAACTTTATCAAAATCTACTAAAAGTTTAATTTTTATCCAAACTGAGACATAATCTTGCTGACTAACAGTATACGGTATAAAACGGAAAGAGGAGTAAGAGGAAGAGAAAGCAAGAAGGTTTGAACTTAAGGAGTGACAGAAGGCTCGAATGCAAAGGTCGATAATATTAGATACGACGCAATCATGTTTGGCTGCACTTAAAAGCAGTTTTTTAGTTGTTTCTTTGGACAATATGTCTCTACATGTCACTGAAAGAATCAGCATAAAAAACAGCTTTTAAACATAGGCAACTATCTTAATATAGGCCGAGCCCAAGCTTCAAGTAGTTCATAGTTCAATTACCATCCCAAATAGAAAGCAGCATCTGACATATCGCTTGAAAAAGATTTCTCATTACAAGTTACTACTACTAGAAGTTCTGTTATACACAAGATTACAAATTTATCCTATTAGAAGGCAGCAACAGCACCCAGTTCTTCATAATCAATACATGAACATAATAAATTATAGAAAATATACAAGCCAGAATCAGATATCACTTTTGCCAAGTAACTACGGGTAAGAAAGAAAGAAACCCTTTTACCTGGCCAGAACATTTTGGTCGCAATAAGGGAAGTTGAAACTTTACCTTGCTAAATGGCAAACTTTTAAGGGAACACTAGACTCTTCACGACTCAACAGCAAGATCTGCAGTTGTCTGTTCTGATACCTCACAAGACTTTTCTGTTGGTTTTTTCGAATGGTGAGGACGATTAGTAACTTCTCTAGTTCCATTGCAAGTTTTGGTAGTGATAGGGGTGTTATTGCCTTCTTTGAAAATGCCTATGCTGCGACCCGGTGCTCGAGCAGAAATTCCCTTTTCCTCTGGTGTTGATTTGACTACATCACCACAGCTCTTTCTCCGTGATAGATTTGGTGATTTTGCACGAGTCACTGGCATCTGCCATTCAACCAAAACGAAGTAAATTTATAGTTTAGAGCAAAGATTTGAAGACAAGATAGTATTGTAATAGCAGTAGCATTACTTCACCACAAGCCTTTCTCCGGGTTAGATTTGATGGTTTTGCACAGTAACTGGCAGCTGGCATTCAACAGAATTGGTGCAACAATGAAAAACATTTCAAAAGTTGGAAGAGGAGAAGCGTAGTCAAAGGAGTATTAGTAGTAGGACTAGGACCATGACAAAGGAGTGTGATTCATTCCAATTTCTTTCATTAGTGTTTTTAACATTCCAAGGTGCAGAATTTTGAGTCACAATCAAATTAAACCTGGGAACGATGCAGACACGTCAATGGAAGGAATCCCACTTATTTTACTATTCTCATTTTGGACTGTACTATAGAAAATTATTGGAATTTTATCCCAAAATGTTGTGCCGGCTAGTCTACTCGGGAATGGTAAAACTTTTACTCTTTTTTTCTCAATAGACGTGCATAAAATGGTTCTTTCATCTGTTTTTATTTAGTTTGATCTTGAATATAGTGGAAATCATGCTTTGGAATTTGCCTATTGAACTTTGTATCCCTTTCTTGGGTTCTCATTTTAGATTTCTTCGGATGGTGATATCTATATTCATTGGGTATTTTTAATTATATGGTAAGCTATTTTATCTCATCTTAACTTTTATACTCTTCAATCTTATCCAGCCCGGTATCAGTGCAGCAGTAGTCGTACCCTAGAAAAACTGAACATATCAAAATCTAAAGAGAAATGGTTTAACAATGAAAAGCATTTCAATGTTATCAAGCTCAAGAGTATATCTCTCAGTAGGAGATGCAATTTACTGGATCTACAACTAGTATTTATGCTGGTGACAAGATATCGCAAAATTAGGTGTTTACTTGAGCACGAACTGGATGCCAATTTCGAGAAACCCATACAGGAAAGACCCAAGCTGTACCTTTTTAAATTCAACCTTCACAGGAGGAGGCCCTTCACGGTAAAAACTTGGAACTGGATTTGCTTTATACGTCATGCTCTTCCTGAGCTGCTTTATAGCAGCAGCTTCTTCTTCCTACGTATAGGATCAATAAGGACAAGATACATGTAAATAAATTCAAAATCTGTAAATAAGACAGCGATTGAGAAGCGGGATAGATCTTGACAGCATTAGTAGAGGACAAACTGAAAGTATATACCATATGAGAAAGGTGTACCTTGGTTCTAGCTGCACATTCAAGTTTCTCTTGCTCCAAAGCTTTGTGTTTTTCCTCCAACTTCCTGTAAAACTAAAAATGGAAGACAGAGCCAAGAATAAATAAATAATTTGCTAAAAGGATGAAGAGAGTGAGAGAACAATCAGAAATATGTGTTTAAGTCAGCATTTTAATCTAAAAACTACCTCCTTGCGTCTCTCTGCACGATCCATGCATCTAAATGATGGAGCCACTGGAACGGTAACTCTGGATTTAACTGTCCGTACGGATGCTGCAGTAACACAAGCGCTAAGGAGAATCCAATTTCAAAAACGTGGAAACCAAAAACTCATCCAAGAAATAATAAAGAAATTGAAAATCTGATAAGAACAAAAACAAGATTCTGAATTCCGCAGGATATGAGGAAGCCAAGGACCAATTATCATCTTCATACTGATAATTGTTTTCATTAGGTTGCAGCAGGTTCCTTGATTCCAAATGTGATTTTGTCTGCAGCAAAAATAATAACGTTGCAAACATAAACACCAGATCAAGGGGATTCCACTTAATTATATATCACAGCATTATTTACATCTAAACACAACCTTATACAGCACCAATCTCTCATTAGTCAGTTAACATGCAAAATTAAAACTCAAACACAACCTTATGCAGCATGGATCTCTAATGGTATCATTACCTGTGAATTTCCTACGCTCTTGGCATAACTTGCATCATTTGATTTTGGTAAACTTTTTTCACCAGAATCAATGGTTATAGTCCCATTAGCATGGTATCTTGCATCATTTGATTTTGGTGAACTTTTTTCACCAGAATCAATGGTTTTAGTCCCATTAGCATGGTAACTTGCATCACTGGATTTTGGTGAACATTTTTCGCCATAATCAATGGTTTTAGTCCCATTAGCATGGCTTTCATTTGATGTTAGTTTCTCATCCTCGACATTTGATGTAAGCAGCTGAGAGAAATCCTTGTTGATCGACCCATTGACAGCAGAACAGGACTCAGGCTTAACCAAGGAATTTAATTTATCATCACTCAACTTCTGAACCTCAGCCTTCGGACTTTTCTGCTCAGGCTCATGGTTGGTGCTTTTGACTCCTAGCACATCTTGTTCTGTATTACTTTCATTAGAAACTATGCCTCTTTCAGCATGATCTCCCAGCTCACAATCCTCTGTTTCAACTTTTTCCGATGCGATTTTGGGAGCAACATGAACTGTACCACGAAAGGTACCATTGGGTTTCATATTGACAGTTTTAGAGTTCCTGTCAACATGCAAGCCTGCAACATCTCTCCCCATCTGCCTGCAGCATTAACAACGTACTTAAAATCAGAAAGTTGGACCGAGTGCTGTTTTTTACCACTACAAATAAGAGATCCAGTATAATCGCATCAAATCGAAAAGGTTAGATCATTTGATAGTTAAAAAGAAGATATTAATTTGTCATGACATCCATATCACGTAAATTTAAAGGTAAACAAACATATAACGAGCTTTAGCAGTGTTATCGTTCTCTCCCTCCCAATTCTTACATTTCTGCCGACAATAAATGTTTTCCTTATGAAATGTGCACGCACCATGAGGTACAATTCATTTTCAGGGGAGAAATCCCTTCTTTATAGGCAGGAATAAAAAGGATAATGCTGTAATGACGGGCAAATTTAAAGCAGAATTAGTGCATATTCAACCTTAAATTCTATCAGAAAGAAAAATTATCAAAGAAGAAAAGTAGTAATCCAAGTGCAAAGAAAGGCAATAAAAACAGCCAGTTAAAAATGAAATTACTGTAATTTTCTTGAAAAGCGTCAAAGAACATAAACTCTATCAATCCTCGTACCATAATCATAAAGCAAAATAATCAGAAGCTGAAATCAAAAGGAAAGCTTAGAAGCCCATTACAATTTCTCAATCTTTTCTTACAAAAATACCCACATTAATCTTTCAGAATAGCTAATTTCTACCTTAACATGCAAATTTTAAAAACAAAAATTTTCAACAGGAAACACAAAAATTTATATATGCAGCATTTCAAAGTCCCTCATTTGCCTCGAAAAAAGAACACAAGCCCATGAAGCAATATACCTGCATATATAGATACAAATATACATGCATATATAGATACAAACAGCTCTTGTTCCCTGACGAAGAGCTCCCTGTACATTTGGCAATTTACCACCCACACAAAGTTATAGGGGAGAGGCGGTGAGGCCACAAGGTGGGGCCTGGGTTCAACCTTTATAATAAGTATATTCACACACGAGAAAGAGAAAGAGAAAGAGGCCAAAGAAGAGGAAAGCTGAGCAACATGCAGATCGAACCCAACAAAACAAGACATTGCATGAAGTAAAAGATAAACAACAAAATGGGTAATTTTAACAAACTAATAATTAATTCTTACAAATCAATTTTCTTCTGTCTTCCCGATCGACCTGACAAGATCTCAAAACTCCACCAACACCCACAAAAAGGTGAACCCAATTCTCTCTCTACGACTACAATTGGATGTTTTATGATTTTCTTACAGCAACAATATCAGTTTCTCTTCATTTTTTTCTTGTTCTTGTTTGTTTAACGTCGGGTTCATTTTTTAGTCTACGGTTATTCTCGAATCTCGAAACCGTTTTTGTCGGGCAATTCGTCTTCACAATTATTTTTGAATTTTCTTTTACAAATTTTTCTTTCAATTTGAAAAAAAAAAATAAATAAATAAAAATAAAAATAAAAATAAAACATGCACCAGTTAGCTTTTTTTGATGAATTACTGGCATGTAATTGACATTATGGATGATGTAATTAATTCTGGGATAAAGCAAATGTTTCTTTACCAAATAATTGATTTTGAGTAATTTAAGGATGACTTTGCAAAAATAAATCACTCGTGTTAACTGAATTTGGAATATTATATTGGGAATTTCATTGTTGGTCCCCAGTAAATTGACATAATAGAAATCTGGTCCTCAACCTTTCAAGAGGAGTAATTGATTCCCAATTTTTCATTAAAATTGCATAATCACTCTCAGAAACCAAGAATTGAGATTATCTTACAAAGTCAATAATATTTAATTAGAGAGGGTGGTTCAAACATATGCACTTTAACCTATAAATGAAATAGAATTTATTTCTTAACATGTTCTTGTAAGATTGTGGCATGTTTTTACCTTCAAACAAATCAAATTACTTATTTGAACTCATGGAGCTCTGAAATTATGTCCACATTTGAGTTTCATTTTCTTTTCTTAAAATTCTAATTTTTTAAATTCAAATATTTATTTTAACTACAAATTTCATGGAATCCGTAAGTACAATCCACTTATCAATCATTCATTTTTTAAAAAATAAAATTTAACAAAATAAAAATGAAACTCAAGGAGATATATTGGCTGATAGTCAAAGTGTTGACTTTTGTTTATTATTAAAAAAATAAAAATGCTTCCTTTTCTTATGAGAGACAAACTTGTGAGTTATGACTTATGACCTATGTCTCAAACTGCAAGTCTGCAATCCAAGTAGTGAAAGCTACGAAAGCAATCATGTTGATTTAATATTTTATTTTTAACTCTGTGTAATATAATTCATTTTTCTCTTTATTTGAAAAGATGAGAAAAAAAAAATCAATAATCTAACTAGATAATTGAATCTTGAAGCAAAAAAATTGTATCAAGAATAATCAGCACTTTAGCAGCCTAAAAATAGGACGTGTGTACAAAAAAAAGAACCTAGAAAATTTACATGATATTTTATATTTTACCGATTTTTCTTGAAATATGAAAGGAACCAAGTCGAACCGAGAATACGAAACAATTCAGTTCCATGTATATAATCTCATTAGTATTAGATTTAGGCTGATTCTTATCAAACCAAACTTAATCCAATCATACACATCCCCTAACTTAGTGCATTGCAATATACATCTTTATAAGCAAGTCTGCACTATCAATAGATTGCCTCAAGCAGAACTTGATTTTCTTTTACCATACCAGGTATTGGACAAGAGAGGGTCGATATCGCATTTTAGAGTATTTAGGTGTGGTCGCTCATACAGACATTAGTGGTCTAAGATTAGTCATCACATGCACAAGTAACAAAGTTTTATTAATAATTGAAAAGATAATAAAAGAAAAGTTAAAATAATTGGTTAAAAGTAGAAATATGATATTGTTGGAGGGACCAATAATGATGAGGACATATGCCACCAATAAGTTTGTCTAGAAATTATAGTATTGGGACACCCAAAAAATAAAAAAAATAAAAAAAAAATAAAAAGGGAAGAAAATTCCTTCTATGCAGTAACCCATCAAAGCCTGATGTACGACAACGCAATTAAAGCTAAAATGCAACAAATAATTATTTCTTAACACTTATTTTATACTTTTATTTTCACCACCTAGTTTGTTCGCCTTCAAATCTATACAACCTAACTTCCAAGAGATCTCACTTCCTTGTCTATCTATGAGTTACCTATACACTAACATGCGACTATAATACATTGTCTTCATAAAATGGATGATTCGGCTAACGTTTGAACTCCAACTTTCAAATTAGATACTAAAATATTTACGTATGACAGAGATAGAGTGTCTGAATTCTAACTATAGTTTATGATGTTGTGTATCTTTTGTTTATGCAAATCTAATGTATTTACTGGGGATTTGAGTTGGGGTTTTATAGACCTTTTGACATCCTTTGATTGATCATCGAACTTGTCACATTCATATCTTTGATCTTTGTACTTATTGTAACCATCATTGTGTAAGCAGCTTAGTTATCTCAAGAATGTCAAATTTTTGCCTGAATCTTTTTAATTGAGGAAATGTTTGCGAAGAAGTACGATAGTATCTAAGAGATTTTTATATACGAAAAACTTGTTGGCTCCTTGGTGCTAATCATTGTCATAAGGTCAGAGGGATATAATTTTCTCGAGGCATAGGATGTTATAAGCTGTTCATTTATTTAATAACTCATCTAAAGTTGAAACCTCCCTCTTTGTCGAGTCTCAAGTTCACCACATAGGGAAGTGCCAGGGAGTGCTCCCTCAAGAATCTAGGTGGAGTCCCTTTGCGCTTTGCCTTTGTCTCAAGGAGGCGCTTCACTCCACACGAGGCTTTCACGTGTTTCGCGGCTACATGGTGCTTTAAGCTTACACATGGCATCTACGTTGGGCAAATTTAAAACATCTTTCTCGAGTTCAACTAGTAAAAGACCAAAACTACCCTTTTAATATGGACTAGTACAATATCAGAATGTAACAAGTTGATGACATGTTTGGGGTCAAGTAACTATTCAGGAGAAATATTCTTACACAACTTTTTTACAAGACAAACCATCCCTTAATCTCACATGTATCAATGCAAACACTTTTTGTTCTTATACGATGAATCGTTCCTAGTGTGATGCAAACAAAACATCTTACATATAATAACTTGATCACTAGTTGGATTCCTTCATCCTGTCCAAATTCATCGCAACAAAGAATCCACCAACATTTGATTCGTTAAAGAATTGATTTTTCATGTTTAACGCGTAGAACTCAAATACAGAAGTAAAATTATTTATAAAAGTAGTTATCCGATTGAAATAAATTACAATGATAACAACAATAGATGTTGCTTACTTGATCAACTCTCCCTTGTAGTGACAAGCACCTGATCGAAACGCATTAGGTAGTTAAAAGGACTATGTTTTCAAGATTAATTGCAACCACTTAATCAAGCATGCAAGTATCATTTCCTTGCACGGTAGAAATTATACAAGTTTCAATACTCAAATGTGGGATCACCTCTACGTTTAGATAAATCTGTGATAGGAGGTATACATCTAACAACTTTTATAAGTTGAGACGATTTTAAATTTGACATATCACAATCTCAACATACCACAACCATCCAAGCGCCCAACCTCTAACAGAAATCCATATGACAAGACCAAATTGGAATTCACCTCCATGAGCAAAAATCAAAGACAATCAATATCAACGGCGACAACAATTTGATTTAGACAATTAGGTTTAGTTTTTGTCATTAATTTCTCTTGTACTAGCATGAAATAAAGACGAGTATGTAGAATCCTAAACATGGATTATGTATTTACAGGTTACTGAAAACTTAATCCTATTAGAATTAGTAAAGTCTAACTCTAATATGTCCAAAGTATATTAATCCAATTAATTCACTTCGACATACAATTGCTAAATTAGCCTAACAATTGGACCTAGTATATTAATCCAACAATCCCTCACTTGGACTATGTCCAATGTCAATTCCAAATTTTCAATTCTCGCATTTTTTGTGGGTTTATTCTGATCGAATCCTTTGGAGTTATGGGGAGATTTTGGGTGGTAATTGAAAAGGACATTGTGCGCTTTTCAACGGATATCCAAATCTGACGATTTTAGTAGTCGGAAGTTGCTGCAAAATTGCTACAAAACTTACCCAAAAATCAAAAAAATCTGGGCAGATTTCAGATTTTAGGGAATTGACTTTGTGGGTTTATTCGGATCGAATCCTTTGGAGTTATGGGGAGATTTTGGATGGTAATTGAAGAGGACATTGTGAGCTTTTTAACAGTATCCAAATCCGGTAGTTTTGGCGGTTGAAAGTTTCCAGAAAATTTCCTCAAAACTCACCTAAAAATATGAAAAATCTGGATAGATTTTGGGGAACTGACTTTGTAGGTTTATTCCGGCCAAATCTTTTGGAGTTATGGAGAGATTTTGGGTGTTAATTGAAGATGACATTGTGGAGTTTCCAACGGTATCCAAATCTGGCGGTCTTGGTGGTTGAAAGTTGCCAAAAAATTGTCGTAAAACTCGGCCAAAAATCTGAAAAATATGGGTAGATTTTCAGATTTCGGGGAGCTAACTTTGTGAGTTTATTCTGGCTGAATTTTTTAGAGTTATGGGGAGATTTTGGGCGAGAATTGAAGATGACATTGTGGGTTTTCCAACGGTATCCAAATCTGACAGTCATGGTGGTCGGAATTTGTCGAAAAATTACCGCAAAACCCAAAAATAGAGAGAATTTATTTTGTCAAGTTTTGGTGGTTTGGTCCTCAAGATTCTATGTTAACGTGTTTTGGTCCTTTAAGTTTGAATTAAATCATAATAGTCCTAATAATGAACGTTTCTGCAAGTTTGTAAGATTCAGTTACCGTTTTTGAAAGCGCTCTAAACTTCAGTGATTGTTTGTGCAAGTTTTAAATTTCATTGACCGTTTTGTAATTTTCAATTAAGTTCAGTGACCGTTTGTGAAATTAACCCATTAAAGCAATCCTTTTGATATGACAAAATCATTCTATTAAGTTGTTGTGGAAATATAGACCGTGTTTGGGAGGGATTCTCAAACTTTTAAGCCATTTTACGATCGTTGGCAACTCAGAAGTGGGTCCCATTGTAGTTGTTACTTTTGTCTGCCTTTCTAATAAATTATGACCATTTTCAAATATGCCCTTTAAGAATAGTCAAATATGGTGGTTGGAAGAAATGTGTATAAGTAATCCATATTAATAAAAAAGAGGGAATATATACGTTTATCATTTTTAGATGATAATTTCAAATGATAGCAGTAAATACCTAGGAACAATAAGACTCACTTCTGAGTTGCCAACCATCATAAAATGTTATTAAGTCTTGAGTAAATCCTCCCCAAACAAGTGCATAATCTCTTCATCAATATAACCATATTGGTCAGTGACACATCCCGTCCCAAGACTCAAGACGTGACTTGAGCCGATGATAAGTGCCAGCTAGGCACTGGACCCATCACGAAGGCAAAAGTAACTAAACTTTAATAATAAAGCTTCATTTGACCAATTAAAATCTATCGGAATTCCAATATACCAACATAATAATATCATTCGCTCGTTTAGCCAAAAACATCCATATCATTTTCATCAAAATTGCCTCTCAAAAGAATAATAGAAGGCATTTTAGATTACAATATTCTATCATGATCATTGGTGCATATAAATACCAAAAATAAAAAATAAAAAAAATTCCTCCAATATGATGCAAATATTTCACTTGATGATTACACAATTTCAAACAAAAGAACCTATAATTGGTGGTAGCAATGGCTGCAAAACTATCAAAATAATCTCCACCACAGCTCAGTCAACAGCTTCCTATAAGGAAAAGTTAAGAAAAATAAGAGATAATAATCCCAGTGAGTGAAGTGCTTAAAACATGGTCGTACTGTCCTTTATGTGTGTGTGTGTCTATATATATATATATATATACAACCAAATGAGTAAGTACATTAGACAATTCAATAATCTAAAACCATAATTTAAAATTCACAAGCTGAACTGCAAACGGGAAAATGTAAATTGAAGAATAATAATGCACTATATAATTAAAATTCACATCAAAATATATCACATGTAAACATCTACTAATGATCTAAAAGTTATAAATCATATGTACATAAACAGTTTGTTCAATATTCTGTACACGGTCGTAGCCCCTCAGTGTACAAAATGGAAACAACATAATCATCCTCATACACGGCTGTAGCCCCTCAGTGTATAATGGATACCTTTACCCATGGTCGTAGCCCCTCAGTGTATATTGGATACCTTTACCTACGGTCGTAGCCCCTCAGCGAATAAGAGTTAAATACATGACTCTAGTACACGGTCGTAGCCCCTCAGTGCACTAGAGTAAGATAATCACATCAATTATTTTATGATAATTTCAAAATAATCATGCTCATTTACTAATTCTCGAAAATAAAGCATTTCATGTAATTACCATGCTTCTATAAAATAAAAAGAAAATCTTCTTTTTGAAAATATAGATTCTCCACTCACAAATATAGGCTGGACAAACGGGGCTGGTATGCTGTTCCCACGTCCCTCCTGAAACGATCATAAATATAAGCCACTTCAATTCCATTCATATATAGTTACAAGGGATTTCTCAATAATAACCCCTTCTTATCATCAAAATAACATATATATCCCTCAATAAACATAAGTTGAGACTTAATATTTATATTTCATTTGGTTACTTAAACATATGTTCACTTAATTTCGAATCACTCTACATCTTTCACTCGTTAATACTAACCTTTCTCGGCTGCCCCTTAAAGATTCAACAACCTTTTCATGATAATAATTATCCACATTCCTTATTTAAATTCTCTTTTAACTAAATACATAAATCTTATCAAAAGCTCCTTTCTTATATTCTCCATATTCATCCAAAGTGAGAACTCAAGCATAAGATAAGTTATTTTCAACCAATCTAACTTAATAATGCCACACAACAATCACAAGGGAAAATAACAAGAATGCATATTTTTTCCCAAGTTTTCGGATTAACCCACATATAACAAAACCCTAATATCTAAATATCATTTCTTCCAATCCACTAGAATAACTAGCTCCAACTACTCAAGTAGTTAGCTTCCTTATCATATTTTTCAAGTATAAGCTATAAATTTAAAACCCTAAACAAAAATTTACAAAAACTAAATCATAATTATTAACCTTACCTCTTGAAGAATTAAATAAACAAAATTGAAGTAGTTGACACAAGATTTCTTCTTTCTTCTTCCTTTTTCCTTCCTTTCTTTTTCTTTTCTTCCCTTTTTCCTTGGTTTTTTCCCTCTTCTCTGCATTCTCTCTCGTTCAACACATTCTAATGTGTGTTTGTGTGTGATTTTTTGAGGAAAAAAATGGTCAAAGTTTGAATATAAGGCCCACTTGTTCAGAATTGCAAAGGAAGGTCCCTTTTCTTTAATGGAGTATAACATTTATATCCTAAACTTCCAAATATATATATATATATATATATAAGTAAATTTTCAACTTTAAATTGTAGCTAATTTAACCCTCATATATGGCCAATTATAAAATAAACCCAAATAAAATATTTAATTTCATTTTAGTCCTTAATTGACTTTGACTTTGACTAGTCAACATTTGAATTTTGACTAGAAAAATTTGGGTTGTAACAATCTTGCCCCCTTAAAAGAATTTCGTTCTCGAAATTCAACTGACAACTGATTAGACAATGAATAAATGTGGATATTGAGCACGCATCTGATCCTCATTCTCTCATGTAGCCTCTTCTACTGTTTGATTCTGCCAAAGTACCTTAACAAGTGAAACTGTCTTGTTTCGTTGAATTTGCATCTTTTTGTCTAAAATTCTCAATGGCTCTTCTACATAAGTTAAATTCTCCTTCAACTGAACGGGTTGAGACTCTAGAACATGAGAAGGATTTGCAATATACTTACGAAGCATGGAAACATGAAAAACATCATGTTGGCGTAAGTTGTTAGAAATCTTTTTCTGGAAACATAAATCATATATAATTGTATCATTTTAAGGGAATAGAATTAGGCAATTCTGTGTAAAATCAATTAATTAGCTACAGATTTATGATTATCCAAAATTAGGAGTTTTTTTTTTCCTATATAAACTCTGTAACCCACCTATTGAATGTATGAATGAAAATTACCTCTTGTGTGTATTGTGACATGGTATCAAAGTAGGACACACGGTCCTGGTTCCTCTTCTCCAAGTTACCTGTAGCCCGGTTCTTGTGAACATTTTCACAAACACATGGAAGACCCCAACTTCATCACCGATCCCAGCCAATCTTCACCTAATTCTGATGCTATACTTACAGATATTTCCACCAAAATTTCTGAAGCCTTAACCAAGACACACATATCAGCCCCACTCACTGAAAATTCGCCCCAGATTGCTATCAAACTGAATGATACAAACTATGGCCTATTGTCCCAGGTTATGGAAATGTATATTTCCGGGAAAGATAAACTAGGTTACATTAATGGAGATACACCTCCACCCCTACCAACTGATCCCTCATTCCGAAAATGGCGAGCTGAGAATGCCATTGTCAAGGGATGGATTATCAATTCGTTGGACCTTGTTCTGATTGGCAATTTCATTCGTTTCCACACTGCTAAGGAATTTTGGGATGCTATTGCCACTACATACTTTGATGGGAATGATAAATCCCAAGTCTATGGTCTTCGACGAAGGGTGAGTCGCCTAAGACAAGCAGGCGGATCTGTGGAGAAATATTACACTGAACTGCAGGGGTTGTGGCGCGAAATTGACTTTCGTCGCCCAAATCCAATGAAGTGTGCCGCTGACATCCGCCGTTTCAATAATTTGACCCAGGAAGACAGAGTTTACACCTTCCTTGATGGGCTCGATGAACGTCTCGATAGCATCCGTAGTGGAGTTTTGCAGATGGACCCGTTTCCTATCGTTGAGCAGGCGTACGCGTACGTTCGTCGTGAGGCACTGCGACAAGCAGTCATGGTTTCTACAAACTCCGACAATGGTCTTCCTGGAGCGATCTTGGCAACCAAAGGCGTGAAGATGGGATCATTTGCTGTTGCTGGAATAAATTCTTTAAAGGGAGACCCAAATAAAAGTGGTGGAGGCCCAAATAAAAGTGGGCCAAATAAGTTAAAGGGTTTGGATGAGGAAATTAAGTGTTCATATTGTGGAAATAACAAGCACGCACGAGAAAATTGCTTTAAACTTAATGGATACCCCGATTGGTGGCATGAGTTGCAGGAAAAAAAGTACAAAAATGGGGCGGGCACCAATAACCGAATAGGCAAGGCGAGCGTGGCAACATCTGACTCTCAACTATCTTTGATTCCTGAAAATGATTATTTTCAGGATACGGACCCCTCATCAGAACCAGGTAATTTTGGTTCAGCTTGTGTTACATCCTCCAGTGACAAGAATAATAATTTATGGTTACTTGACTCCGGGGTAACTGACCATATGACTTATGATGAAAGAGATTTTATTCAAAGGACCTCACCTCGACGCAACATGGTTGCGAATGCAAATGGAGTTATTTCCCCAGTCACCGGGGCTGGCTCTGTATCTCTGTCTCCCTCTCTACATTTATCCCACACTTTACTTGTTCCATCACTCTCACATAAATTATTGTCTGTAAGCCAAGTGACGGCTGAATTAAATTGCGTGGTACTTATTTATCTAACCTTTTGTCTTCTTCAGGATATTCTCACCAAGGAAATACTTGGGCGTGGTACTAAGAGAGAGGGGTTATACTACATGGAGGATTTCAGTGTCGGTCGCACTCATCATGTTCAGAGTAATGTAAAGGAACGACAGATTTGGATGTGGCATCGTCGTCTTGGGCATCCATCATTCGGTTATTTAAAGCATTTATTACCTAGCCTTTTTTCGAATAAGGAAGTTTCTAATTTTAAATGTAATACCTGCATTTTAGTGAAAAGTCAACGCACTTCTTATCAATCAAGCATGAATAAAAGTAGTATTCCTTTTTTCCTAGTACATTCTGATGTGTGGGTCCCTTCACCTATTGCTACAAGGTTTGGGGTTCGTTGGTTTGTTACATTTATTGATGACTGCACTTGCATGACCTGGCTCTATCTACTAAAAAATAAAGATGAAGTGTTCAAAGTATTTCAGTCATTCCATGCCATGATTCAAACTCAGTTCTCTGCCAAACTAAGAGTTCTTCGTTCTGATAATGGTGGTGAATTTATCAACCAACAGTTTCGCACTTACTTTGAACAACACGGTCTCATTCATGAGACGTCTTGCCCTCAAACCCCTCAACAAAACGACGTTGCTGAACGGAAAAATCGACATATTCTTGAAACTGCAAGAGCTCTCCTTCATGGAACCTATGTTCCAAACTGTTACTGACCTGATGCAGTGTCCACAGCTGTATACTTACTCAATCGGATGCCCTCTAAAGTCTTAAATTTTAAGACTCCACTCCAGGTCCTATCATCCCATGTTGCTCTACCACCAACTCTAATGCTCTCTCCTCGAGTATTTGGTTGTGTGGCCTATGTACATCTTCACAAGAATCAACGGACAAAACTTGACCCATGTGCTCTCCGATGTCTTTTTGTGGGATATGCTACACATCAAAAGGGCTATCGGTGCTATGATCCATCCTCCAAACGGACCTATGTAACTATGGATGTTACCTTCTCGGAGTCTGACACATTTTTTTTCTCCAACATCCAATTCTCCTCTTCAGGGGGAGACAAGGGATGAAGAGTTGAATTGGTCGAAGTTTGAGTGGTCAAATAATACTGAGATAGAGACAGCTCTGATAGATATTGACTTAAGGAATGATATAACTCAAGATCTGGAACCAACTGTAGAAGCTAAACCAAACTCCACCGAACTAGAGCCCCCTTTCTCTTCAGTATCCGCAGGCCCATCTCTTGAGAATATCTCTGAGGTAAGCACTCCTTCACATATAAGCAATTTAGATACTCCTGGTGGCTATAATTTACCTTTCAGGCATAATCGAGGCAAACCGCCAAGCAGATACTCTCCAGACATTGAAAAACGAAGATCAAGATATCCAGTTGCCAACTATGTATCCACCACGAAGTTATCCGATCCACTGAAAGCTTTTGTACATGTTCTCTCTTTTAATCTTGTTCCAACAGGAATTCAGGATGCCTTATCAGATTCCAAATGGACTCAGGCAATAAAAGATGAGATGGAGGCACTAGTAAAGAATAACATGTGGATACTAGTTCCATTACCTGAAGGAAAGAAGACAGTAGGATGCAGATGGGTATTTTCCATCAAACACAAGGCAGATGGATCCATTGAGCGGTACAAAGCAAGGCTAGTCGCGAAGGGATATACACAGACATATGGGATAGACTACCAAGAGACATTTTCACTAGTTGCTAAACTAAACACTGTTAGAATACTATTGTCCCTCG